>NC_061122.1:104914863-105104517 GCF_002878395.1 Capsicum annuum | reverse complement strand
TGAAAGTGGACAGTATGGGTAATGAAATAGAAAAGCTAAAGACTAATGAAGTTAAACTGAAGTCTATAGCTATAAATCAGCTAACTCAGCAGTGTGCAGAGCTATGTCGATCGGAAAACATTAAAGTTCTAGAGCTAGAAGGAGACGATGGGCCATAAAACCCATAACATTTATCAATCTACTTCTGCAGGTACAAGCAAAGGAGTTAGGGAAAACACAAATATGAACCTAAACAAGCTATTTGATAAACCATATATATTAAATACATTAAAAGATCCCATGTTTATACCCCCACAAATTACCATATACCGAGATAGTTTAAACCATGACAAAAAGACTTACAACTACACAGTCCGGACATATATAGAAAGTATCTACAATGTACAAACCTTTTTAAATACTAACCCAGAGCTATAAACATCCAAGAACCAGATACAAACTATATAACCCAAAGATTGACCGGATATAATAAGCTAATTGCTTTACCTAAAATCAAACCAAGTCTAGTTAAAACTTGCTATGAATATGGACTACTCAGTACTGTATATACCTCTGACGGAAATGAGATATCCACTATACTAGAAATATATGAAGCATTTAGCATTTTCAAAAGAATAACCAAAGGCACCTTATTTTTTATAAAAATGTACACGGCACCAGCAGAGATATTATATGATGAAGTTAAAAAACCCATACAAGTTGTAAAGATAGGAATGACACGAGATATGATTATACCACAAGATATTATTCCACAACTAGAAATACCTAGAATTGAGATACCAAAATTTTATGTGAATAAGAGGATTATCGGGCTATCTACAATTTTTCAAGAGCTAGCAAACACATACCGTAACCAAAATCCCATATGGAGTTATTATTCAAGAAATCATGTACTAATATATTCAAATTTAAAGGAATTACAAGAAACAGATATGAAAACTATTAGGCAATGGATTCTGACGTTGCTCAAACCAGAGACGGAACCTATCGCTATAGCTATCAGAGAAAAATTTATTTCAGAAGAATTATTAACCAGATATTGCAAGACAATTCGACATAAATATCCAGATCATAAATGTTCAAAATGTAATGGAGGAGATAATGATATCCCAGAAGTTCAGCTAGAATAGAAGAAAAATCAACCAAGTAGATAAGAACGCCAGCTGGAAGATACAAGATAAATAATGGAGATATGGAAAAGTAGCAAATACGACAACGAGAAGATATCAGCGGAGTAATAATAGAAGACAAGTTATTAAATTGTGAAAGCAACATGTAAACTTTCACAATTTGCTTTACGTAAAATATTGAAACCTTTTGTATAAGCTTTTGACTATTATTAGTCAAGGCATTAATAATTTTTGTCTTATTAGGAGACTTTTCGTAATGTAGACTAGGTAGATAATTTTAGAAACGTGAATACTCTTGTAAAGATTTTAGAAACGTGAATACTTTTGTAAAGTTTCAGTCTATAAATAAGATGAACCGAAGGCATTGCAAAGCAAGCCTTCATGTGTTGAAACAAAAACTCTCTCTTGTCCATAACAAATATTTTGCTTAATTATTAAAAAACAGGTATATTTCAATGGAAAAAGCTATGGAGGAACAAACCTTAGAAATATCAAACCTACCAGAACAGGTATATTTATTTATGATTATGAATAGCTAAATTCATAATTCCCAACAATCATGATATGATAAAATAAATTCATGTTAGTTACTTTATAGTAGAATTATTCGAAGAATAATATGTTAAGAAGTTTATTAGCAAAGTGGAAAAGGAGAAAAGTCCCTAAGAACTATACCATCCTAAAGGTGAAACCAATGAGGCAAGAAGTCGTGGTGGGGAGTAACCAGAGTAAAGGCGCTGTTTAAGGGAAAAGTATCCAGATTACCATGCTAATAGTGACCAAAAAACATGTTATTTAAGAATAATCTAGTATATAGTAATCTAAGATGACCATATTTTGTTATGTATATGATTGAAGGAAACATTTTGAAAATAGCAATTTTATGAAAATGAATAATTATTTATCTGATGTAATGGTAGATAAATTTAAAATACTTATTTTATATGCACTTAAGGATATAAAAGTAGTAGATATATGAAAAATCATATTAGAAAAAGCATTTGGTAAATATTATATGACTAGAATAAATTACATACCATACCTACCTAACTACTCTTACAAATACTTACCATGATAAATTACATATATCTAGAATTTTTGGAAAAAGATATGAGAAACATACTGTTAATAGAAAAACAGATGAAAGTAAATATAGACAAATACATGGAAACTAAAGATATAAAATATATAGAATTTTTAATGAAAATATGCAAGAACTACTAAGACTAAAGCAAATAACTGAAAAATATTATCAAGCTTAAATGACAGATGATATTAAAATACTTATTTTATAAATACTTAGAGATATAGAAATTATAGACATAAAGAAAATAATATGAGAAAAATTACAAGAATATGAAGAGGAAGAATTATTAAACAGTATAGAAAACTTACACATATATTATGAACATCAATATTACTTAGATTCAGATGGATATTATTCAGAATAAATAAATGTTAGAATATATAAAAATAATTAGAGAAAGGCAAAATTGGATATATGAAGAAGTTAATTATAGAAATCAACTTGAAATAGAAAAAAGACAACTAGAAGAAAAATTATTTAAAATGAAATTAACCTTAGAAAAAGAAGATACAGATAATGATTTATTTAATACATACGAAAAATTATTTAATACAGATGGAAAATTACCTATACATGAACAACAAATACTATTTAATCAGATAAAGAACATAAACCTACGCATTGAATATAGCAAAGTTAGAATAAAATACTATACAGAAATTACTAAAATTTCAATAGGATAAAATAATAAACTATACAAATTAATGAATACATCTTACGAAAAGAATAAATCATTAAAAGATATTGAAACTAAACTATATAGTTTATACCTAGAATACAAAAAATTATATAATACTAACGAAGATCCTAAAACATTAGATAATTTAATTACGATAATATCTAATTTAAAATACGAATTAATAAAACATCTTAAGTCAAGAGGATAAAAATGAAAATTAAACTAAACAATAATATACAAGAAATAATTTACTTAAAAATAAATACTTATTACTTAATAACTATTTATCATCTAGTAAAGTTTTACAATAATATACAAGAAATAATTTACTTAAAAATAAATACTTATTACTTAATAACTATTTATCATCTAGTAAAGTTTTACAAGTTAGTTATCCGCACCCCTATAAATGATATCAAAGAATTGACAACATATGTAAATCAAACCCCTCAAGTATTCACCATGAAACTTGAGAAAATCAATGTGAGAATATCGAATATTAATGCAATATATAGAACCTAAAGACCCCCCTGGATTTAGTGTCATCTCTCCCTTAATTTCGTCTGTCAACTTTGTCTTGAGTAGAATTCTTTCTTCCATTCCCCATTGCTGCAAACATCGAACAAAATTCCTCATTGATCAATCATGGCATTCAAATAAGAGCTTCAATTGCTTTCCCAAACCATCTACCTCTCATAACATTTCCTAAAATTCACTAACATGATCCAAGAATCCATAACTCTGACACCAAATTGTTACCACTAAAATGCCTCACAATGTTTCTACTGGGAATAGAGCTCAGGTATGTAATCCTAGGGAGCTTAAATAGAAGAAAAGCTCATGAACATATCCATACTAACACTTCTATATTAAGATAATTAATCAAGAATTGAATTCTTATTAAATGAGTATCTTCTTTTACAATTATGGAACATATAGTAGAATGCAGTAGTTGGCTTAGCTACAACACAAACTGACTTCAAAACTAATTTTCCCGCCAATTATAACTACAATTTTAACTATCTAACTAACCCCATTTTTACCTATTTTCCCCTGCTCCTATTTTGATATATGATAGGTGAGTTACAAATTCACATGAATTTAATAACTTTTATTTGAACGTTACAAAATTTTCAAGGTGTTATCGGCAGTGTGTACAAGGCTACATATAAAATGTGTATGTTGATCTGCGATTTGGGCTCGGCAATGTTCACTCTTCCATCTTCAGCTGGTCTATTCTACACTCTCCTACTATCATTCATCCATTACTAGCTGTTCCACCTTTATCTCTCTTTCCAATTTCATTTTGTTTGGCTGGATGAGAACACTTAATAATATTTGAATGTGAACACTATTATTATTCTAATATTAAATTGAACTCGTTTGAGAATTTCATAATTTTCAAATCGTGTATTTGTCCCAGAAGTTGATATATTATTGTTCTTCATATACATACATGTAATGCATAACATTCTATTAATTCATAGCTACTATTAATACATAACATTTTATGACTCTTTCCTATGTTCAAAATAGGTAATGCCAACAAATATTATATAATTCCTATTCGACACCAGCCTTTTGATGGGAATAGCGTTTTAAAGCTACATCCACTATCGTTTTACCGAGGGTACACATGCACTTACATAGGTGTCCTATGTAGAAATATGTGTGAACCTTAGGTAGGAGACATAATTTTTGTTTTTTCAACTTAAGACAAGTTTAAATAGTTATTTGGTCACACCCAAAATTGCAGGGCCACCAACTTTGACTCGTGCACTATACACCATTATCATGTGACTAGATCAAATTCTCCTTTATATATAGACTCATTTTTTCTTCATTGAATTTCCAAATCTTTGAACTTTTCTTCTCATTATTTTCAATTTAAAATGGCGGAAGAGAAAGTGACTATGGATGTCCGAAATGACGGTGTTCCCCTCATCAGATCATCCAATCCGACGGTGAATGTTCATGCTATTCAAAGTAAGCTTATAGTGATTACCTACTATTCTAATCTTAATATTTTGAAATTAAGTGAACAAATTTTTAATCTACAATCTTTTTACAAACTTTTATTTCCTTTTCATAAGACATCTTTAAATATGAATTGCCTTTTAAGTTATTACTCCCTTGAATTTGTGAATCAAATACCAAAATAATGAGTAGTGGTAGTACTGCTTATAGAATAAAAACCACAAGTGGGTTTGCCTGTCAGGAAGCAACCACCAAGAAAACAATTGCTCTAAAATACTTATAGCAAAACATTACATGTTGCAACACAATTGAAATTTTTGATAAAAAACCGATCAAACAAAAACCTCCAAAATACAAACTTTGTCCATTAAAAAAGAAAAAAAGTTACATATTAACCAAACTAACTAGAAAAGTAATCTGTAACAAAATATTTGTATTTTATTTTTGAATAATATATGAATAATAATAGTAAATATTTTATATACAATTTATTGGTTCGATTTAGTTTTTTTTTTTTTTCAGTAAAACCAAACCAAATAATTTCATTTAAAAAAAAAATTAAAATCAAACCAAATGTCAGATTTTTTTAATCAGAAAACCAAACCACGAACAATCCTACTCTCTTTGTTTCATTCTACCTGGACTTTGTTGATTTGGTCCACCGCTTAAGAAAACTTAAATTAGGAGTGTGTTTTAGCAAATTAACTTTATTAATGATGTTTTGAAACATTAAATTTGAATATTACTTACTTTTTTATTTAGTTAAGTAAAGGTAAAAGGAGAAAAATATAATAAAATTATCTTGATTTCATAAATTGAATAAGTAAATTATATTGAAAAAACTATTTTTAGTGTAAGAGACAAGTAAAATGAAATGGACGGAGTATTATTAGATCTTATTTGTTTCACATTGTACTATTTTTAATTATCTTTAATTATATATATTATATTGTTTGATGTTTAATATTATTATTTTATGTATAGAATTAAAATGTTGTAAAGATCGAGAAATCTGGAGTGAAAATGTGAAGGAAAAAAAAAGGAAAAATATACTAATTAAATAATGGGGGACAATGTAAGAATTTAAAGGAATTAAATGAATTACGAAAAATAAAAGAAAAAAAATTGCCGAAAAAATTATTCTCCTTTTCTTCATTGAATGATAACTTTGTACAATGGCCTATGTATATATACAAGTAAGAGAACAAAAGCAAAACCAAACCTAAACACCTAAGGACTCCTAAATATGGTAAAGAATAATAAAGAAATACACTCCTAAATAAAGTAGGATATTAGCCTAAATAGGGATACAAAAGATTAATTTAGAGTGTACAAAAGGAAATAAATAATATTTACAAAGATTTTCTGAATATGGAATGAAATAAATGTGTTGAGGTTAATAATATTCAGGTTGACACAAGTAATTCACTGCAGTAGACGAATATACAAATCAGATGAAATAGATCAATCAACCCGGTCCAATGAATAAATTACAATATAATCTCAACCCCCCCCCCCCCCTCCTCAAGTTGGAGGGGACGAACGAATACCTAACTTGCGCAAACACTGTGATGACGAGGACCTGTAAGTGATTTTATGAATAGATCAACTAATTGAGAGGTATATGGAATAAATGAAAGTGAAATAAGTCCATCCAACAACTTTTTTCGAGTGAAATGACAATTAATCTCAGCATGCTTTGTTCTCTCATGAAACACGGAGGTTCTTAGCAATACGTATTGCTACCTGACTATCTAAATGTGGAGGAATAAAAATGATATTGGAATGGAAATATCTTGAAAGAGATGAACCAACTATGTGATCTCGGCAACGACGCGCCTCATAGAAGGTACTCAGCCTCTGCTGTGTTAAGAGAAAAAAAGGTTTTCTTCTTTGACTTCCAAGAGATTCGAGAACCCCCAAGTGATATATAAAATCCACAAACCAATTTTCTTGAATTTTAACACATTTCCCAATCTGATTCATAAAAATTATGAAGCTCAAAAGAGGAAAAGGCATTGAGAAAAATGACCAAACCTGGTTGCTTTGATAAGTAACGAAGAACACGTAATGCAGCAGTGTGATGAGTTAGACAAGGATCTTGCATGAATTGGCTAAAATATTGAAAAATGAAGGCAAGATCCGACTTTGTGTGAGTAACGTAATGCAACTTACCAAGAAGATGTCTATATATAGTGGGATTAGGAATAACATCCCCGTCATTTACCCTTAGCTTTATTATAGGATCAAGAGGAGATGAAATAGGAGACATATGTGTGACATCAAATTATTTTAGGAGATTAATTAAGAACTTTCATTGTTAAAGTATGATACCATGAGGTTCCTCAATATCTCTATGCCTAAGAAAAAATGTAAATCTCCCAAATCCTTTATTTTAAACTCCTCATGTAGAAATAACTTCAATGCGTTGCGATACCCCATACTTTTTTCTAGCTCAGTTTACCTCTTAAAATATCAAGGGTAAACTTTAAAAAAAGATAACCCTTTATACGAGTAGAATTTTCTAGTTGTAGACCCGTGAACATGTAGATAATTGAACCATCTTTCCAATGATACCAATTTCACCTTTATTCGATACTTGGTTAAGAAGTTATGGTGATTTTAATGAAAATAGTAGAACACCACGATAAGCACTCCGTCATGGCGAGGGAAAAATTTGCAATTGTTCGATTTTCAGTGGAGTACCGCGATTAGCTTGCGTCATGGAGAAGTTCCAATTCCCGTTCGTCCCATTTCAGAAGGTCAATGCAATTTGCCTGTATCGCGTCAAAATTTTCAATTAGACAGACACCACATCGCAGTGGAGTGCAAAATGACACTCTTCCTTTTCTAGTGACGCCAAAGCCCAAAATGGCGTTCATCCATTTTCCAGTAAGCTACCGTGATTGTACCACATCGCGGTGGGGCTCAAAATTGGGATTTTCATTTTCGAGTAAAATTTTTAAAAAGGCAATTTAGTCATTCATCAAGCCCCCAAATTGTGAGAAACAAGGAATTTAACCTATCCTAAGTACATTATGCATACTTTTCGTCAAAATTACTCTCCAAGAAAATCCTAGAACTAAAATCTTAAACCTCAAGAATCCAAATTCCACCATTCTTTTTCAAAGATAACCCAAAATTCAATATATTTAAGAAATCATCTTCAAAAGTACAAATAGGAATTCAATTTCAAGTTTATTTGTAAATTTCAACAATTGAGCTATGTAGGATTTTCAACATGTATAATTCTTTCATCCTTGTGCCCAAAATTATTTTTAAAACTGAATTCTATATGTAATTTTATAAATTTCAGTTTAGGATTTATACCCACGTATTACTATTTGAAAATTATGAGATTTTGAGAGATTTAGATGTTGAATTGCATGTCTACTTTCGTACATTTATGCGTATTGCTGAAATTTTTAGATTTTGAATTGAATTATCAATATTTTCATTATCAAGCATGAACTTTATGATGATTTGACATGAATTTGATGCATGGATTTTTAAGCCCTAGTTTAACATTGATATTTTAAGAATGACAATGCTTTAAGCATCCTATAATTAGTTATTTTCAGATTGTTATAAAGATTCGATCTTTGACCCTCCGTTAAGATATGGAATCCACTTTACAGTTTTATTACAGTTTACAGAAAATAGATTTATCTTTGCTTGCAGTTTGAAATAGATAGATGCATAATTAGTTTTCATTATAAATCCTTATGCTAGTTTTAAAAGTGGATGTCCAACAAAATGAGCATATTGATTAAAGAGAGTAGTATTTAGCACCAAGTTGGATATGTTCTCATGTCCTGAAAATCCGATCCAATGTAGGTACAGATTATAGGATTATTCCCATTTCTATATGGATGACAGTTATAGATGTGATCACATAGATTAGGTTATACTCCTTAGCAAGAGTATGACATCTCCTCCCCAACGTGAGGTTTTCCCATAAGGGAACTAGACGTTGGATACTATGATAGCTCACATAGTGTATGCGATTAGAAGAAACTCCCTACTGCTTACAGAAAAGAGTAAAGAATAACAAAAAAATCTTTTAGAAACTAAGTGTAAAGGCTCATGATTTTATTCAGATATTGTTTTATACAAGTCATTAGCTACTAGATTTCAGCTTTCAGTTTACAGATATAAAAGTGAGTCCTTTCTACACTTAGACAGTAAGATTTCCAGATAGAATACAAGTATAACTTTTAGAACTATTTGTTATGACTCACTAGATTTATATAACATGTTTTATCACTCATGATCATGATTCTCAGTTTTTAGTTATTTAAGCTATTGCAAGTCATCTATACTTAGCATACATTTTTTTTTTGTAAATTTACACTAATTTTGAGATATTGTTTTACTTATGCATTCACCTCCATATACTCAGTATATTCCAGAAGTACTAATCCACATATACGTTTATGTTCTACATTGTCTCATAATGTAGGTTTAGGTGACCAGTTTTAGTAGCATGAGTGATTTCGAGCATCTCTTTCTATATCCCGATACTTGGTAAGTCCTCATAGTTTGGAAACCCAGTCATTCAGATTTTCTAGTTTATTACAGTAGTTGATTCAGTATTTTTTAGTAAGTTCAAGTCAGCTAGGGACTTGTTCCAGTGGCTCTGTAGTTTTTAGTAGTAGAGGCTTGTCAGACTGCTAGACAAAGTTCATATTTTTAGTATCTCTTTACTAGACTTTGAGTATAATATTTTTAGATACTTTGATCAAATGATTTCATCTTAGATTATACAGACTTCCACATTGATATTATGTTCATATTTCTCTATTTATGAGTATCCAGATTTAGTAGAAGGCTTATAGGTTTAGCTTAAGGCTACTTGTAGTTTTGAGCATTAAGTGATGTCTCGGAACCCATTTTTGGAGCTTTACAAACTTAGTATCAGAGCCTAAGGTAATAAGAGTCCTAGGGAGTCATACAAGATGTATTACATAGAGTTTTGATCATGAATGTAAAGTGCACTACATTTATGAGCAAGAGACTACGGGATATTTTTAGGAAATCATCTCTTTCTTTTATGATCTATTATGCTTACAGTATCTATATCTTCTTTTAACTCGTACTTTTATATGACAGTTGAATATGCTTCCTCGCCAAGCTAATGTACGAAGAAATGATAACTATCTACCCTAACCCATTGATCCTCTAAATGATAATGTATCCCATGCTGAATTTAGGGGTGTCTTTCAGGTGTTAGCCCAAGTTATGACTGCTAATGTTTAGAGCAACCATCAGGTGGTAGTCCCACTTCAGCAGAATAGGGATTTGTAGAATCCAAAATTTATGACTTCATGAGAATGAATCCGCCTGAGTTCTTTAGATCAAGAGCAGATGAGGACCCACAACTTTACATAGAGGAGATAAGAAAGATTACCCAGATTATGCATGTTACTAAGAAAGAGTGTACAGAGTTGGGATTTTATAGGCTAAAGGATGTGGTATATGATTGGGTGTTTATATGGAAGAATGACAGAGGTGAAAATGCAGATCTTATGAGTTGGCAGGTAATTCAGGATGCATTTTTAGATAGTTTTTTTTGCATAAAATGAGAGAAGATAAGGTAGAGAATTTTGTGAACCTGAGGCAGGGCTCGATGACAGTGAAAGAGTACTACCTTAAGTTCAACCAGTTATCTAAGTATGCCCCTGATATGATGGTTGACCCTTGGGAAAGTATGAGTAAGTTTGTTACTGGAGTATCTAGTTTAGTAGTCAAGGAGTGTAGGACTGCTATGCTTATAGGGGAAATGGATCTTATGAGGTTGATAATTCATACATAACAGACTTAGGTAAAAAAGTTAAAAGGGAGAGAGAGGGGAAATAAGAAGGCTAGAACTAGGCAATTTTAGTATGGCTAGATAGATTGGGAGAGGCAAACTATTTACAGTTTCATAATCGTTCATCTATGCTAGCGCCATCTTCATCCAGTTCTCCCACCCCTAAAGCTAGACAAGAGCAGTGAGGTAAGACTTCTATGTCTAGATCTCATAATAGTATGAGTGGAAATCCCAATTATCCTCTATGTGCTAAGTATGGTAAGAATCATCTTGGTGAGTATTTGTTGGGATAGAAAGGTTGTTATGGTTGCGGTAAGTTGGGACATAGAATTAAAGAGTGTCCTCATGTTGAGCAGGGAAATAGGGATGTTCGTCCCCAGACTTAGGCTACTTGTGGACCAGCTCCTCTAGGTTGCCCAGTTCCTCCTCAGGGCGCATCATCCAATACCACTGGCGGTTAGTGCCAAAATCGATTTTATACTTTACCATCCCATCAAGAGCAGGATAGTTCACCAAATATTGTCACTGGTATTCTTTGTGTCTTTCATCTTGATGTTTATGTGTTGTTAGACCTTGGGTCAAATTTCTCTTATGTGACCTTACTAGTTGCATTAAAGTTTTAAATAGGTCTTGAAAAAATCCCTGAGCCCTTCTTAGTTTCTACCCTAGTAGGTGATTCAATTGTTGCCAAATAGTTCTATAAAAAGTGTCCTATCACCCTTCTTCATAAAATCATATTAGCAGATTTAATAGAGTTAGATATGGTCGACTTTGACCTTATTCTTGGTATGGATTATATCTATTCCTATTATACATCCATAGATTTTCACACCCAAATAATGAAGTTTCTATTTACAGATGAGCCAGTCTTTGAGTGGGAAGGCAATTCAGTGTCTCCCAAGAGTCATTTCATATCCTATATTAAAGACAGAAAGTTGATCTCATAAGGGTGTATCTATCATCTAGTTCGATTCAAAGACACTAGTCTGAGACTCAAATAGTCAGTCAGTTCATGTAGTCAATGAGTTTCTAGATTTTTTTCCTTAAGATTTGCCAGGGGTACCTCCTGATAGGGGAATAGAATTTGGTATTGACCTTCTTCCAGATACTCAGTCCATCTCCATTTCTCTATATAATATCGCTCTATTCAAGCATAAAGAGTTAAAACAATAGCTTAAATACCTCTTAGATAAAGGTTTTATAAGGACCAGTGACTCTCCATTGGGTGCTCCTGTCCTATTCGTGCAAAAGAAAGATGGTTCTTTGTGAATGTGCATTGACTATCATTAGATAAATACATTTACAGTCAAAAACAAATATCCTCTTCCTAGGATTGATTAATTATTCGACCAGCTCCAAGGTGAAAGTTATTCCTCCAAGATAGACCTTAGATCCAGCTATCATCAGGTTAGAATAAGGGAAGGTGATATTACAAAGATAATTTGCAGAACCTGCTATGGTTATTTTGAGTTTCTAGTCATGTAATTTGGTCTTACCAATGCCCCAGCAGCCTTCATGGACTTGATGAACAGAGTGTTCAAATAGTATTTGGACATGTTTGTCATAGTTTTTATCGATGATATTTTTGTCTATTCTCATAGTGAGGATGATCATGCAGACCATCTTAGAATTGTGTTGCAAAATCTTAAGGATCACCAGTTGTTTGTGAAATTCAGCAAATGTGAATTTTGGATAAGATTAGTAGATTTCCTCGGTCATATTGTTTCCACTGATGGCATTAGAGTTGATATCCAAAAGACAGAAGCAATATAAAACTATCCTAGACCTATCTCTCTATCAAACATTCAAAGTTTCTTAGGTTTAGCTGGATATTATAGATACTTTATTGATGTTTTTTTTATTATATCCCTTATATCCAGATTAACTCAGAAGAAAGTTAAGTTTTAGTGGTCAGATTCCTATGAGAAGACTTTTTAGGAGTTGAAGACTTAACTCATCTCAGCCCCAGTTTTAGCATTACCTGATAGTACAAATGTATTCGTTGTATATTGTGATGCCTCTAGAATTGGTCTGGTTTGTGTTTTGATGTATAGAGGTAAGTTTATAGCCTATGTCTCTAGACAACTTAAGCCTCATGAAAATAACTACCCTACCATAATCTTTAGTTAGAAGCTGTTGTGTTTGCCTTGAAGATCTGGAGGCACTATCTTTATAGGGTGTATATTGATGTATTTATGGATCACAAAAGCTTGCAATGTGTGTTTAATCGAAAGGAGTTAAATCTTTATCATAGAAGATGACTAAAATTGTTGAAGGGTTATGATATGAGTGTGTTGTATCATACGAGCAAGGAACATGTAGTGGCATATGACCTTAGTAGATTGTCTATAGGCAGTATTGCTCATGTGGAGAATGATTAGAGAGAGTTATTTCGGGAAGTTCATCGGTTAGCTAGATTGGTTGTAAGGTTGGTTGACTCGGCTGAAGGAAATATTTGGGGTCAGAGTAGCTCAGAATCCTCTCTAGTTTTTGAAGTTAAAGAGAAGCATGATAAGGATCCTAGTTAGGTCAAACTGAAGGTTTCAATTAAAGATAAAAAGGTAGAGGTTTTCTCCCAAGGGGGAGATGGTGTGTTGAGATACCAGAGTAGATTGTGTTGCCATGTGTTGACAATTTTAGGCATTAAATTGTAGCAGAAGCGCATGGTGCACATTATTCCATTCATCCAAGATCCTCCAAGATGTACCACGATCTGTGAGAAGTCTATTAGTGGTGTGATATGGAGAAAGATATCACAAAATTTGTAGCCAAGTGTGTGACTTATCAACAGGTTAAGGTAGAGCACCAAAGACCTGGTGGTACTTTTTAGGAGTTTGGTTTTCCTATATGGAAGTGGGAAGAGGTGAATATGGACTTTATGACTGGATTAACCCATTCACGTTGTCAGCATGATTCGATTTGTGTTATTGTAGACAAATTGACCAAAGCAGCCCATTTCTTACCAGTTAACACGTCCTACACAACTTAAGATTATGCTAAGATGTATATCAGAGAGTTGGTTAGATTGCATAGAGTTCCCTTGTCCGTCATCTCAAATAGGGGTACTCATTTTATCTCTCAATTTTGGAAAGCCTTTCAGAAGGGTCATGGTACCCAAGTTTATCTCAGTTTAGCTTTTCATCCACAGATAGATGGCCAGGAAGAGAGGACCATTCATACCTTAGAGGATATGTTGAGGGCATATGTTCTTGATTTCAGAGGCAGTTGGGATGACCACTTTCTATTGATTAGTTTGCCTATAATAACAGTTACCATTCTTATATTTAGATGGCCCTGTTTGAGGCTCTTTATTGGTAGAGATGTAGATCATCATTCGGTTGGTTTGAAGTGGGTGAGGCCGCTTTGATTGGGACAGATATAGTGTTTGAAGACATGGAGAAAGTTCAATTTATTCGAGAGAGATTGAAGGCAGCTCACAATCGTCAAAAATCTTATATAGACATAAGAAGGAGAGATTTTGTGTTTGAAGTAGATGATCTTGTGTATTTGAAGGTTTCACCCATGAAGGAGTGAAGAGATTTGGCAAAAAGGGTAAGCTTAGTCCCTGATATGTAGGCCCCTACAAGATTTTGAGTTGTGTGGGAAAGGTAGCATATGAGCTTGAGCTATATGCATACTTGTCAGCAGTTCACCTAGTGTTCCATATGTCCTTATTGAAGAAGTGAATGGACGATTCATCTATTGTAATCCCTCTATAACGCACAGATATTAAGAATAACCTTTCATACAAAGAAGTTCTAGTAGAGATTCTCGATCATCAGATTTGTATACTAAGGAACAAAAAATTTCCTTTGGTTAAAGTTCTGTGAAAAAATCAGTTCGTTGAGAGTGGTACTTGGGAAGCAGAAGCAGACATGCGTACCAAGTATCCTTACCTATTCTCTGCAAAGTCAGATTCATCCTGAGGTAACAGTCTTCCTTAATTCAGTTCTTTTCCAGTCTCAGATTCAACCATATAGTTATCTTCATATAAATTTATGAATTCACCGATTAGTTCAATTTCTCAGTATGATTTAGATTCATTCATGCAGATTTGCTTCAGTTTTTCATGCTATCATTTAGCCTTAGTCCCCCAGAATCTTCCGTTTAACTAGTCTCATTCGAGGATGAATATTTCTAAGAGGGAGATATTGTGATATCCCATACTTTTTCCTAGCTCAGTTTAGCTCCTATAATTTCAAGGGTCAACTTTAAAAATAGATAACTCTTGATACGAGTAGAATTTTCCAGTTATAGATAATTGAACCAGCTTTTCAATGATACCAATTTTGCCTCAATCCAATTCTCGCTTAAGAAGTTATGGAAATTTTAGTGAAAATAGTAAAACACCACGATAAGCACCGCATCACGGTGAAGGATAAATTTGCAATCGTATGATTTCCAGTAGAGCACCGTGACTATCCTATGTCATGAAGAAGTTCCAGTTTCCATTCATCCCTTTCTAGTAGCTCTACACGATTTGCTTGTATCACATCAAAATTCCCAATTAGATAGACATCGCATCATGATAGAGTGCATAATGGCACTCGTCCTTTTCCATTGACGCAATGCTATTATGCCGCATCGCGTCAGTGGCTAAAATAGCATTCTTCCATTTTCCAGTAAGCCACCGCGGCTGTACCGCATTGTGGTGGGGCTCAAAATTGGGATTTCTAGTTTTTAGTAAAATTTTAAACAAGGGCAATTTAGTCATTCCCCAAGCCTCCAAATCGTGAGAAACAAGGAATTTAACCTATCCTAAGCACATTATGCATACTTTTCATTAAAATTACTCTCCAAGAAAATCCTAGAACTCAAATCTTAAACGTTAAGAAATCTAAATTTCACCATTCTTTTTCCAAGATAACCCGAAATTCAAGATTTCTAATTCAAGATATTCAAGAAATCATCTTCAAAAGCACAAATAGGAATTCAAGTTCAAGTTTCTTTGTCAATTTCACCAGTTAAGGTATATGGGGTTTTCAACAAGGATAATTCTTTCATCTTTGTATCCAAAATTAGTTTTAAAGTTTAATTCTATATGAAATTATATGAATTTCAGTTTAGGGTTTATACCAATGTATTAAAATTTGAAGATTATGAGATTTTGAGAGATTTAGATGTTTAATTGCATGTCTACTTTCGTATTTTTATGCATATTACTGAAATTGCCAGATTTTGAATTGCATTATCAATATTTTCATTATAAATCATGAACTTTATGATGATTTGACATGAATTTAATGCATGGGTTGTTAAGCCCTAGTTGAACAGTGATATTTTAATAATGACAATGCTTTAAGCATCCTATAATTAGTTATTTTCAGATTGTTATAAAGATTTGATCTTTGATCCTCTATTAAGATATGGAATCCAATTTACAGTTTTATTATAGTTTACAAAAAATAAATTTAGCTTTGCTTACAGTTTGAAATAGATAGATGCATAATTCGTTTTCATTATAAACCCTTATGCTAGTTTTAAAAGTAGATGTCCAACTGAATGAGCATATTGATTAAAGGGGGTAGTATTTAGCACCTAGTTGGGTATGTTCTCATGTCCCGAAAATACAATCCAACATAGGTACAAATTATCATATTATTCCCATTTCTACATGGATGACAGTTACAGATGTGATCACTTAGATTAGGTTATACTCCTTGATAAGAGTATGACATCTCTCCCCAACGTGAGGTTTTCCCATAAGGGAACTAGATGTTTGACACTATGATAGCTCACATAGTGTATGTCGGTTAGAATAATCTCCCTACAACTTACAAAAAAGAGTAAAGAATTATAGAAAAGCTTTTATTTAGATATTGTTTTATATACGTCATTATCTACTAGATTTCAACTTTTAGTTTACAGATATAAAAGTTAGTCCTTTCTACATTTATACAGTATGATTTCCAGATAGAATACAAGTACAACTTTTAGAACTAATTATTATGACTCACTAGATTTATATAGCATGTTTTATCACTCATGATCCTCATATATGTTTATGTGCTACGTTGTCTCATAATATAGGTTCAGGTGCTTAGTTTCAGCTGTGTGAGTGATTTCAAGAATCTCCATCTACATCCCGACAGTTGGTGAGTCATCATAGTTTTGGGACCCAGTCATTCAAATTTTCTAGTTTATTATAGTTGTTGATTCAGTAATTTTCAATCAGTTCAAGTCAGCTGGGGACTTATCCCAGTGACTCTCTAGTTTTTAATAGTAAAGGATAGTTAGAATGCTAGACATAGTTCATAATTTTAATATTTCTTTACCATACTTTCAGTCTAATATTTTCATGTAGTATGTTTAGATAATTTCAGCTTTGATCAGACAGACATCTGCATTGATATTATGTTCATATTTCTCTATTTATGAGTATCCAGATTTAGTAGAAGGCTTACAGGGTTAGCTTGATGCTACTCATAGTATTAAGCACTGTGTGATGTCTCGGGACCTATTTTTAGGGCGTTACATGCGGGCAACCCTACATTATCATTACTTGTCAATACAATGTCATCGACATATACTGCTACTATTGAAATAAATAAGTCAGATTTCTTAACGAATAGAGAATAATCAGTTACTGAATAAGTGAACCCTTTAAAATTAAGAGCAGCCGTGAGTCTTGTGTACCATTGCCTAGAGGCCTAAAGAAGACCAAATATAGAGTTCTTAAGCTTGCAAACATGAGATAGCGATGGTGGAATTGTTCCATAAGGGTACTTTATGTAGACTTTGTCATGGAGATATCCATGTAAAAATGCATTACTAATATCCAATTTATAGAGCCCCAAACCTCTTTTTACAGTTGTAGCTAAAAGACATCGGATAGAAGTTATGTTTAAAATTGGAGAAAAAGTCTCATTAAAATCAAAACATTTCCTTTGAATATCTCTTTTAGTCATTAACCTAGCTTTTAACCTTTCAATGCTTCAATCGCTATGTTGTTTGACTTTGTAAACCCACTTACAAGGCGAAGCCTTTTCACCGGGGGTAGTCGGACCACGTCCCAAGTGTTGTTCCACAAAATGTCCTGAAGTTCTTTCTCTATATCTTCTTTCCAACCCTTGTGCAACACAACTTGATTATAATTTATAGGTTCTTGATCATTGGACAAGGAATTAAGCATATATTTATTATTGAAAGATAGAGTTGTGACAAAAAAAGAGACTAGTGAGATAGTAGATAAGAAATAAGAAGAGCTAACATTAGCCAGGTGTACAGAATTGTAAATATAGTCTTCTAGATAACTAAGAATTTTGTGTTACTGAGTTGACCTCCTCAGTGAGGAAATATTATTTGTTAGAGTAGCAGAAGAATGTACCTGGTCCATGTTAGCAGAAGGAACTTGAGTTTGTACCTAGTTTGTGACAGTAGGAGGAATAGAAGGTTGTACCTAGTCCAAAGTGGTAGATAGGAGAAGTAAAGTAGAAGTGATACATGAGGTATATGGGATTCTTTGATTAGTGTTAATATTATCATTAGTATCAGCAGTTGGGATTTATTCATGGACTAGAGAGTATGAATCATCAGACTTAGAAGAAGCAAAAAGGAAAGATATTTCATGAAATACAACATCTCTAGAAACAATGATTTTCTTAGTACCAAGAACCAAAACTCTGTAACCTTTTTATTCATATGGATATCCCAAAAAGATACATGTAATGTCCCTTAGTGCCAACATAGACCTTTGATAGGATAAAGTGGAAACAAAACATAAACATCCAAAATATTTGAGATGAGAATAGTTAGGTGTGGTATTGAAAAAGTATTCAAAAAGTGTTTTATTATTAAGATTTTTTTAAGGAATTCGATTAATTATATACGTTGCATCAAAAAGACATTCACCCCAATATTAAATGGGTAGATGTGAAAAGTAAAAAAGGGTCCTAGATGTTTCTAATAAATGTCTATGTTTTCTTTAAATCGTACTATTTTGGTTTGGAGTAGACACACATGAGATTTGATGTTGAATCCCTTTTGAAATAAAATATTTTGACTGTGGTATGTCAGATCTTACTATTTTGACCTTGGTTTGGAATTATCTTTATACCATAGATAAGAAAAACTTGAGGATTATGAAAGCATTTGACTTATTGCTTAATAGGAAGGTCCATGTTCTTCAACTAAAATCATTCACAATAGTAAGAAAGAATTTATATGCTAATGTGTTGGTTCTTTATATGATGCCCGAGTCTCAATATGTATTGAATAAGGTAGTTTGAATTATCCTGTCATTGGGTAAATCACACATGGAGTATACAAATGTTTACAAGAAGAGATGTAACGAAAAGGAATATTTTTCATATTATTCAAAGGCATATTCCCCAATCTGTAATGCCACAATTTCTCCTTTACTTTGGAATCAAACAAGGCAAAACATGATTGAGAAACTGAATTAGAATTGGAAATCTTATTAGAAAAAACTAAATTAGAACCTACACTAGGACTTGAGATTTTATTAACTCGAGAATATGGAAGAATATCTAACAGGCTTGATTTGAGTATGTAGAGTTCTCCTTTTTCTCTACCAATTTCCAATGGACTCTTTAAAGAAGGGACCTGAAATATAAAACATGAACTTGAAGTAAATATCACATAATTATTGAGTTGTGTATATAATTTCTGTATAGATAAGAGATTGTACTTGAAAGAAGGTATATCTATAAAATATTATCCAAGACAAGATTTGTTAATGGCAGACTGTTCCTGAATGAGTTATCCTTACTTTGTATTAATTACGAATATTCATATTGAGTGATCTAGACAAGGACTTAAAATTTGAAAGAATTGATTTGTTGTGTGTCATATGCTGAGTAGCTCCACTATCTAATATTCAAGAATTATTGTCAGTGTTTACTAGGTGTGCATAAGAATTGATAAATTTAGTTTTACCTGGAACCCTCATGTTCGAAGAGATTTGAGGAGTATTTATACCCTTTTTTATAATATTTAATTGTTGAATAATCTCCAATAGTTATCCCACAATTTTTTTAGTCATGAACTTGATGTTTAGAGCACTACTGCCTACCTGTTCCTTAGCAGTGTCGAAATTGTTGTTGACTTGAACTTTGTCTTAAAATTTTCTCTACTTTATAAATTTAAAATTAGCAAGAAATCAATAATTTTGTAACATTTGTCCACTGTATGGCCTGATTTCTTAAAGTAAGCACAAATTAGATTATTTTTGTTATTGAAAATAATGAAAATTTTGAGATAGGACCATTGGAATTGAGACTCAAAGATGAGAATTTGAGATAAGATGATTGAATCAACCTGTCTGTGATACCAGTAATAATTGAAAGGAACTAAATAAATTGCGGAATAGAAAGATAAAAGAATTTGCGGATTTTTTTTCTCCTTTTCTTGATTGAATGATAACTTTGTACAATGTCCTATGTATATAAAAAAGTAAGAAAACAGAAGAAAAAATAAATCTAAACACCTAGGAACTCCTAAATAAGCTAAGGAATAATAGAGAAATACAGTCCCAATTAAAGTAGGATATTCTCCTAAATAAGCATACAAAAGATTTACCTAGAGTAATGTGTTGAGGTTGATGATATTGAGGCTGACATAAGTAATTCATTGCAGCAGATGAATATAGAAATCAGAGAAAACAATTGAACCAACCCGGTCAAATGAACAAATTACAGTATTATCTTAGCAGACGAGGTTTTCTCCCGTTTGAAGACCAGAAAAAGAAAGAAGAGGGAATCAAAGAAAAATTGTTACTACCACAAACACCTATGAAAAATATCCGTAATTAGAAAAGACTAGGTATGAAAGAGAACTGACTTGTTAAAATATTTATTGTCGTACTACGGCTGGTGTGGTTACTTACATTTTTGTTTGAGTTAAATTATTTGACTGTTTGATTACTTTTTAATACTATTTGTGTCTCTTAAATCGATCTCTAAAGAGGAAGCTTGCATGCGTAATAAGTAGAAAGTAGGACTTGGTTGTGAACCTTATAAGAAAAGTGGAACAATTTGCTATCATAAATAGAAATATATACCAGTTAGCATAGCTTAGTTGATATAGATGAAACTATACATGTACTTCACTATCGACGACAACTATAGAAATATAGGTGTCAGGAATTGTTGAGTAGTCTTAGAGTTTTGCTTAATAAGTAATATCAACCTACATTTAGTAACCCGATAAAAAAATAGAGTCAGTTCAAGTAATTACTCGACATGATTGCTAATGAATCCATAGCCCTAGATCGATTCCATCCATTGATTATGTGAAAAATGTGCAGTTCATTCTTTTAATTATTTATCAGTTGTTTTCTTTGCATTTTAGTTTATTAAATTCATAATATATCATTACGTTTTTATCGCTTGAATAAATAATTAGAATTATTTAAATTTAAATAAAAATTTAATTGACAAGTCCCTAGGAGTATATATCTGAACTCACAATACAATATTACTCGTACAACCGCGTGTAATTGTGTGCGCGTTTTGATGCAACACCATTCAAGAAATATAGATGAGTACATACCAATTGTCTTGTTTCTATGGATATTAATGTTAAGTTCTTAAAATCTTCTATTTTAAAAAAGGGATAATGCATAGAAACACTATAACTATGGTGAAATAGTCAATTACACATCTAAACTACGTAAAGATCCTTCACTTTTACATAATCCAAACCCATGTATCTGAGTTCCTTCATCCCCGTTCACTGTATAAGCACGCCTCTCTGAAAGGTCTAGAACCCAGATTGGGAGTTTTTAATTGCCCAATTTATTTATTATTTGATTTTCGTGTGCCATATCTGATTCCTGCAAAACCAAAAATATTCAAACTAATGAGGAAGGTGAGTAGTAAGTAAAACCAACACACAACTATCGTTATAAACTAAATTGTTTAGCCCAACCAAAAAGACTAGTCTGATAGGTGGAAGAACCCATTTAGTCTATAAACTTATTAGCATTTCTCTATTTTTCAATGTGGGACAATTAGTACATAAAAATTATTTCTTCTTGAGAACAATAGTCTCGTTTGTCATGGCTAGGTAAAGTTGGTCATAGTTGGCATCCCCTTTTGGATTCAGGACACCACTTTGAGTCATTCCTCTACGTATGGATTTATCCTCATTAGTCTGGGCCCAGTTACTCATGGCTGACACCCCTCTTTGGTCAACTGGAACATAGCCGCACGTGTAGGACTTTCAATGAAAGCATTTATGAGGAGAACACTTAAATGCTCAACAAAAACATATAACTTGTTCCTTTTATTGAAGGCTTAAACTACTTATTACAACGAAAAGCTTAAGATCAACTAAGCTAACAGAAAGTATTACAGAGAATTCCAACAAAGGATAGAAGGGAGATGAGAAGCTATAGAATAATAGGAGATGCGAAGCGTAGATTTTTGACCAAGGCACATACATAATTTCCATAGACCAACTGCTCATTAAAGGCATATTATTTGTCAACCAGGATCCCACAAAACCATTGAGTGTGATATTGTGCTACCTAGCGATTATGGTTCTCCACCCATTCATAACAACTATCCTAGGTCCACAATGGATGCCAAATTATTATTGTAAATTCCAATGGTAAGTAATTGAATAGGACAACTAATGGACCATCAAGGTGATTTTTCATATGCCAATAAAACTATTGAATATGAGGAAATAAAGTCAATTGTATCACAATATAGTTATACGCATATTAATTCTCTTTGAAATATCCAACAAATGTTTGCTGAAATAAATGGTACAATTGAATTTATATGAAGTCAAGGATATGTGTCTTAGCCTGACACATCAGGTTTAGTTTATTAATAGTTGATACGGTGATGATAGTATATAAAAGGAATGTAAAAATAAAGAAAAGATAACAAAGAAAATAAATAAAAGTAATAGTTTAGTAATATTTGATACGGTGATGATAGTATGTAAAAATAAAGAAAAGATAACAAAGAAAATAAATAAAAGAAATATAAAGCATTAGAGATTTGAAGATAAATATGTGTTCTAGTCCCGATGATGATTGACCTATTCAACTTACAATTCGAGAATAAATATTGTAAGGTATAGACTTAATAAAATATGGAGCATAAGAAAATTAATATGATGATGTTGTTTTTATTGGAATTAGATCCCTTACACTCATTTGAAAACTACTATATATAGGTTACAAAGTTAATACATTAACCAATAGAAAAGCTCTACGGAGCCCGAGAATAATGTTGGGTTTTAAGTGTAAATGTGAGCGAAAAATGGATAGAACAAAAGGAGGGAAAAGTGAATTGTGTTTTCACTTTAAGTAAAGTTCTCCCACATTGGTAAGATAAAGAAGCTCTCTTATGATTATATTGAGAAGTATTCCTATATATGAATAGTGAAGCAAGAACAAGATATCCTTAGTCCAAGTGGTCACTCACTTAGATCAACTTCTTATTTGGATTGGGAAATCGATCAAGAGATTATCTTTTCAGAAAAAAATCATACTAAACTTGAGGATTAGTGAGGTTTCTGATAGAAAATATTTTCTCTATTTTTGGACATATATGGAATGTGGAGACACATGTCACAATGCACATCTAAGGGACGTGATCCTTTGAGGCAATATTATGGAATGAAGTGATGACCTGTAGTGTAGGTCAGTCAAAAGATTCTATTTTTTTTGTAAAATGCAGCCTGCAGATGCAGATCCCCACATGCACGTACAGGTCTAGTCCGCAGGTCAGTGATATTTCAAAACAGTGTGTTTTTTCAAGAACCATTGCTTTCTGTATTAAGAACCACCTTTTGTCTATAAAAGCTTAATATTTACCAAATAAATGCATGAAACTTGAAGTTTAAAAATATCTTATTCTTAAAAAGCTCTAGTGTGATCCTTAAACTGTTAAGTAAGCTTAGTGTTTGAAAAATTAAGGTGCCACTATTTTCTGAAGTAAATCATTTTATTCTAGAAGGATATATCCCATTAACCTCGAGTACTTGAGGGTAATAAATTCCTTAAGTATACACCATGAATTCGGCGAACTTGATTCTATCACTTCAGTCTTCATCTATTTCTTGAGGTTGGTTTTATTATTTTTTCAAAAAATAATTAAATTTCATAATGATAGTTCTTAAACCTATTGAAATTGTTCTTAAAGTTCTTGAAACCTTATTTTAAGAGTTCATATGTTTTTTGGACTTGTGTTAAAGTTCTTATGGATTAAATGCAAATTTGTACCTGAAAATAACAATCAAAAGGAATTTAGTCAAACTTTAGATTTTGAAAGTTTGGAGATTAAAGCCTTTGGATTTATACTCTATTTGAACTTAATAGTTATTTGAATATATAAAATTATATCACGAGTTAAGGTTCATTCGGTTGACGATTAGAAGAACATGAAAACTTCATCATTAAACTAGAAATAAGTTCTTTATAGTTTAATAACTTTAATGCTAGTTTTCTAGAATACTAAAGTTGTTTGTATTAATGTGACAAAAAATAACTAGTGATAATCAAGTTTATGATGGAATGATGAATGTTGCAACATCTTACATTGCTACTTTAGGCCGTACGAATGCTGCTCCGGCCATGACACCAATGGAAAAATCAAGAAAATTTACTGGTGTGGATTTCAAAAGATAAAAGTAGAAGATTTTCTTTTATTTAACTATATTGAGTCTACAAAGGTTCATTACATAAAGTGTTCCTGAGTTTTTAGAAGGAACTCTGAGAAAAGAATGTTTCTTAGTAATGGAAGCTTGGAAGCAATCTAACTTCTTGTGTAAGAACTATATTGTGGGTGGCCTACAAGATGACATGTATAATGTGTACAGTAATATAAAGACCTCAAAAGTGCTTTGATATTGTTTAGAAAAAAAGTATAAAATAAAGGATGCCAAAATGACAAAATTCATTATTGTAAAAGTTCTGGACATTAAGATGGTAGACAGTAAAACTGTAGTTACCGAAGTCCAGAAATTACAAGTCAATATCCATAATTTCCTAGATGACGGTATAAACATAGTTAATACCTTTACTAAATATATTAAGTTTGTTCTTCACACTCACATAACCTTTGATATAGGTTTATTTGTTAACGAGGCTTCTCAAGTAGCTATTATAATCAAGAAATTACAATCTTTGTGGAAAAACATCAAGAAGTGCTTAAATCGTAAGCATAAGACGATGTCTATTGAAGACCTCATTGTGAGGTTAAGGATTGAAGAGGACAATATGGTATTTAAAAAGAGGTCTCAATGGAACTCTACAATAAATGGAACAAATATTGCAGAAGATAATTGTAACACCCCGCATTTCGAGCTAGAACAAAAACCATCATTTCTATGAATAGATGATCTAAAAGCCATAAAATCTTTGAAAATTTGGTATTTTAATCAATTATGTATTGTGGGAACCTATTTGAGCATGAATTGATATCTTAGAGATCTCCTAACCCAAGGACGAGTTGAAAGATTTCCTATCGTTCAAGTTTAAGTGAGCTTCAAAACTTGGGTCAACTTCAATAGACCATAAATCTTTATATATAATGAATTAGAGGGCCTACTATATATCAAATGAAATCTCTTTGAATTATCTTTCCAACAATATCAATTTTTCCAAAATCCAATACCTGAGTGAAAAGTTATGGCAATTTTAGTGAATGAGACAGTAGCATCGCGCGATTAGCATGCGACGCACGCTCTTTCGCACGCACCCAAGGTTCTGTTTTCACATTTTAAGGGCAAAAGTGGTATATTCCACCCCCCTATTCAGCCATAACACGAGATTAATCCTCCAAACACCAAAATAAGGTTATTTTCTCTCAAAATCACCAAGAACACTTCTTAGGGTTTCAACCCAAAGATCAAAATATCTTAAGATTTCACCGTGGATTTTCAATAATTCTTCGAGATTTAGAATCTCCATTGTGAGGGCTACAAGAAGAAGCCATTAATTGTTCGAATAAAATCCCTAAAGCACAAGTTCATTCAAGAGTAATAAATTAAGGTACGTGGGGTTTTCCTAAATATTTATGGGCAAAGAAACCTTCTTTAATTCATGCTAAAAATATAGAAATCATGATTTTACAAAAAGAGTTTGAATTTTACCATTACTAGCATATTTTAGAAGCTTTAATTAATATTGTTTGGTCTTTAGGCCTTCCCCCAAAGTAATTTGAAATCCTATGTATATGTATGTATGTGTTTTAATGTGATATTTGAATTGAGAGCATGACTCACATGAAATCCCTCTTTTGATATGATTTATCCCATTTTTGATATGATATGGATTGTTTTAAAATGCATCTTGAAAAGTATGATACCAAATGTATTGATTTATACTATGACATGAATAGGATTTTTAAATCAAAAGAGAGGGCTGCTTGTATTGACAAATATTTAATTTAAATATCTAATGGAAAGAGTTTCATAGTTTGACAAAGATTTCAAGACCACCACATTGTTATTGAAAGAATGATAATTCTTGCATAGTTTTTGACTTGTTCTTTCGGAATATGAAATCTCTTATACTATTTACATGTTTGGGTGGTCTGAATTGAGTTTTTGATGAAAGAATGATGCATGATGCATTATGGCTCAGAAATAAGACTTGTAAGTCTTGGTGTGATGACACTAACACAGATAATGCCATATTAATTCAGAACAAAATAGAATGCATGTTTGAAATTAGATTTTTAGATTTTGAAACTAGAATGATGTATGTTTTAGTCTAGGATAAAATTAGGCATAAAGAGAGCTTAGGTGGTTCCCCGAAGAAGGAACGAGTTCAGACAACTTATTATACAAAATCGTGATTTTCCAATCTAGGTATATTATTTTATGTTGGCCTAGTGACTTATGGCGTATTAGACTTAGACACTCTAACCCTTTTGTCACACTTGGATTGAGGGTTTCCTGGCTGAGTCAATGGCGGATTCCATATAGCCCATGGAATATCAGACTTGTAGGGGAGTGTCACCTAACTCAGAAGTAATATGAAGTACAGAATTGCATTGGCAGAAAGGTTTTATGTTTTCAAAAATTCCCATGTGTTTTGAAATTATATCTTTCATCATGTTTATGACTAGCTCTTAACTATTTTATTTATATACAAAATTTATTTTGGATTTCTTTGTGTACCAGTATATCTGTATTGACCCCCCTCCCTTCCAGGTTCTGAGGCTCAATCTAGAGGTCCCGATAAGCAGTAGATTTTCTCCAGGCAGAAGTGCAGAGTACTGCGGTAAGCCTTCTATGTTTTAGAAGGCCTAGATACTTCAGTCTTTTATCATTAGTATGGTTTGATTTACTGGGGGCTTTGTCCCAACTTTTAGATAGTTGGGATTTTGCATGTAGTAAAGATTTCGCAGACTGAGTTAGATATCGTTCGGATGTTTTTATGAATTGCAGCTTTTATTATTATTTGAATTCATATTTAATGACTATGTTTCTATTTTAGTATATATTACCGCATTATTTTTTTATGGACAGTGTATGTGATTCCAAGTTAGAAGAGCGTACGGGCCTTCATGGTTTGGGATACTCGTCACGGCGAGGGTCCGATTTGATTCATGACAAACTTGGTATCAAAGAACGATTCATTATCCTAGGGTGCCTGTAAAATTATGTCGGTTAGAGTCTTATTTATGGGTATATAGCGCGGTACACTTTTAGCCAGGAGGCTACTAGTAGTTTAGGAATATCTCTCTTTCTTTATATTGTAGTTCATGCTATAGAGTCAGAATATTCCTTTTACATACTCTAATTCGTGCTATGGTTTCGGCCATGCAGAAGTAAAGTCATCCCAATTCTTTTCATACTTTGATGTGCTCAGATATGTCTCATTTTGGGGTAATCAACTACAGAAGTTTAGAGTCTAAACAGTATGGTCTTTTCTGATTAAGCCATATAAGAGTCTAAAATCTGTGCAAGGACTTGAGAAGAGTTTATTAGTGCTCCAAGATATATTGATTCTAGTGTGAACTTTGATTCTGATAAAATCATGGTTTTCAGCCTGCAGTATTAAGTGTATTCAGTCCTGTTCAAAATTTATGTTGCAGATGTCATGCTTAAGGGGAAATAATGTATAGCATAATATTGGAGCTATATTTCCACCCGAGTAGTGGTAAAAGATAAAGTAACGATGTCATGACCTATTGGTAGTGATATTGGACCAAAAAGTTGCTGATGTGAAGTTGCAAGGTTAGAAATCAGAGTGAGGGTGACTTTTGTGTCGATAAATATGTTTAGTTGAATAACTGATATTTGAGAATGATTTACCATTTTATAGTGATAGACTAATGTGGTAGCTAGTAGCATGTGTGGATTGTATGGTAGTCTGTGGGGAAAGTGTTTGACTCAGATTTTTTTATTTATATAGAGTAAGATGTGTATTCTTAGATCATTGACTATTGTGTATCATGTTTCTATCTCTTGTAACCGTGTTATCATTGTGTTGTCAAAGCTGAAAGTCTAGTTAAGTCGTGTGGGGCTCTTTCAATTAACTAGCATAGTTGCCTTGTCATTCATCTCATTTTTTATTCAAAACACAAAATCAAAGTCTAGTTGAGCCGTGTAGGGCCTATTTTGATTCACTAGCAAATTATTGTTCATCTTGTTGTTCTTGTGTTGGTTGGAACTGGGGTTTAGTGGCATAATGAAAAGAAAAGTGGTAAGGGAAATTTATTGAATATATGTATGGACGAATCTTTTTGCATGAGATTGAGTTGGTAATGAAATGATATGTCCCTGTGTGTTATTTTAGTAGAAGGTAAGGTAGAGAAAAAGTTATTAGTTAAGGTGAATTATTGTTTACTTGAAGTATGAAAAGAGTTGTTGATAGTATTTGTCGTGCAAGAAAATTATAGGTTATTGATGAAGGTACTTGGTGGATGAGTGGTGTTAATTTAGATGCCCCTGAAGTTGCAAGAGGGAGTTTAGTTGGGACTTATAGAGCTATGAACTAAGTTTAGCTGTATGAAAGGGGTATATAGTAATGATGTTTAGAAGGAGGATATGTTAATGAATTTTAATTAAGATAGATCCTAGGATTGTGATTAATCCTTACTCTTATGAAGTTTTGGCGGATTAATGTTTTCAGATGTTTGGTATGTAAGAAAATTATGTGAAGTTGTGGTTCATCATAGCTAGAACTAGACACTAAGTTAGAATAGTAGCTGGTAATCAAGGTAGATATAATGAATTGATGTAGTGGGTGTTAGTTGTGTAAAAGTGATCTAGTAGGCTTGAACAGTGTATACAAGAACTTAAGTTTATTTGATTCTTAATCAAGTCTGATATTATAAGTATGATGTAGAAGTACACCCAAGGTGCTATGGGTCTGCATTATTTTCCAGGATCATTGCATGTTGTATGGTTAGTAGTACCATTGAGTTTCTAGGTGGAGAAAGACTAGTTAGATAATTTGTGATGTTCTTGATAGCTAAGTTATGGAGTTATGATTAATCATGTTGAGCCTTTTTGTATAATATTGATTCTCATGGTTTAGAAATACAAGTTTATAGGCATGATGCTAGTCGACTATGACCGAAGTGGTATGGTCCGTTAAAGGTTTAGAGATATCCATGTTTAGTGTTAGAAGAATCTAAGTAAATGAATGTTTAAGCTGTTATATGATGACTTTTGGGACTATAGAAACCTAAGGGTTGAATCCTAGAAGGAGGTATTAGCATTGGTTGTTATACATGAAAATACCGTCTTACAGGGTAAGTTTAGTTTTATGTGTATTATTATATGATTTCAGTTTATACCAGAGTGTATATAGTGGCTCACAAACTTAGAGTAATGGCATAAATCTAAGGACGAGATGATAGAACGAGTAACCAAGTCAAGTTTTTAGATGCTAATAGATGTGCTAGTAAGTTGTGAAATTTGCCGTGAGAAAGAATGATGCTCCATCTATTCTTATTTCAGCCGTTTACTTCAGTTATTCCAATACATAATCAAGCTTTATGTTTCAACTTCAGGATCATAGCTCGTGTTCATGCATATGATAAGGAATCATGTACTCTCCTAGTTCCTAGTATGATGAGATCCCAGTTTGTTCAATAGTCAGAATCAGTTTCTGTAAGTTATGAATTCCAAAAATTAAGGTCATCCAGTTCATGACTCTTGTACGCATATGATACTCTTAATGATCAGTGAAAAATTCAGATTTATATCAGGTACGTCCTCAGATTAGATTTCTTTAATGAGTCCATGCCCTGAGTGCTCTTTTCCTCACATCTTAGTAGGGTATAAAGTTATGCTTAGTACTCCCCTCATGTTTCAGATCTCGATATTCCAATTTTTCAGTGACCTTTTTTCTTAGGCCGAGATGTGATGATGAATAGTTGTCTAGATGGGAAAAAGTAAATAGTTCTTATTGATGAAAGATGGTTGTGTGATTATTTGAGTTAAGGCAGTAATTGTGGGGTAAGATTGAGGCCAAGTCTTTGATACATGTCAAGGTTAGTTGAAGTTTTAGGTGTTATATTTGGGAAAAATTATTGTGTGCTTGTTTTATGTAAGTCTATAAATTGAAAGACTTTTGAGGTGAAGTTTCGTGTATGGCTTGGTTAGTTGAGGATATTTTATGAGTATCATCTGAATAGTGCAGGGAAGTTGTTATGGATAGAAGTATTAGAGAATATGAGAAAGATGTTTTATGAGCGTTTGTTTAGAAGTGCATATGTGGGTATGCAGATAGGCTTGAATGTCATGTTTTTATACATACGGATGGATGCTTTGAGTGTTTGTGAATGTCTAATACGAAGTTAAAGATGATTGCTGGAGTGGCAATAAAAATTATGCAGGAGATAAGGAATTGTGAAATGCAAGGTGTACTGAATTCTTGATTCAGACTAGTACTACAGTATTATATGGTGCGTCTTATGATTTTGAGTTAGTCTTGAAGATGATGAGGGGATTTAGTTTATTTTAGACATTAGTAGATGGAAATATCAGCGCCCATGAGAGAAAAATAAGTGGAATCAATGACCATGGTGTTTACGGGGAAAGTATAGTCGAAAGAGTATTTTAGAAATGTGGCTAATATTGAAAGCAAGAAGTTGTGTTACCTAAGGTTTGGTAATTCTATCCTAGTTTACGAGTTATATGTCTATATTCCATGCTATAGAGTAGTGTCATTGTTGTGATTCCTTAGTTGGATGTCTTGTGTAACTCATATCAGAGATTCTTTGCTCCCTAATTCTACTAAGACTTCTTTAGAAAGAGTGTTGAAGAGATACTCCAGTTAAGTATAAGTGTCCAGTATAATTCAGTTTAACAGTTAGGCAGACAAGTTACTGTGGTTTTCCACCTTTTCACCCAGTCCTACTATCCGAAGTCCAATGCGTATGACCCTCCCAAAAGATAATCTATTCCATCTGTGTAAGTTGTGAACTTTGTTCAGACCAAGCATCATATTTCAGATTCAGTTATTTAGTCATGACTCAGTTCATAGGAGTTCAACACATCTCAAATTTATCCAGCTATTTTAGCTTAGATAGTGTAATACCTTTGTACGATCTAAATCTTGTTGCCTCATGATTCGTACTTACATAAGTTATTACTTTCAAATATAATGCATTTTATTTGAGCATAAACACTTCGGGGGGAATCCTAAACTCTCAACATGAATCAATGCCTTAAGACAAGTAAGGGCAAGTAAGCTCAGAATTCAGTTTCATGATAGAAGTTTAAATGTTTCAGATCAGTTATATCCTTTCTTAGAAGGCACACCATGTCTGCTTTATTCCATACCTTTAAGATTCAATGTTCCTACCTATCATTTGGGGATGAATGATCCCAAGGGGAAGATAATGTAATACCCTGTATTTCGGGCTAGAACGAAAACCATCATTTCTATGCGTAGATGATCCAAAAGTCATAAATCCTATGTAAATTTTTCATGTTAATCAATTATGTAGTGTGGGAACCTATTTGAGCATGAATTGAGATCATAGAGGTCCCTTAACTCAAGGATGAGTTAAAAGCTTTCCTATCGTTCGAGTTATAGTGAGCGTCAAAACTTGGGTCAACATCAATCGACCATAACTCTTTGTATATAATAAATTAGAAGTCCTACTACAAATCAAATGAAATCTCTTTGAATTATCTTTCCAATGATACTAATTTCATCAAAATCAAATACCCGAGTAAAAAGTTATGGCTATTTTCATGATCGAGATAATAGCATCGTGCGATTAGCATGCGACGCACGCTCTTTCGCACGCACCCAAGGTTCTGTTTTCACATTTTTAAGGGCAAAAGTGGTATATTCCACCCCCCTATTCAGCCATAACATGGGATTAAATCACCCAAACACCAAAATAAGGTCATTCTCTCTCAAAATCACCAAGAACACTTCTTAGCATTTCAACCCAAAGATCAAAATATCTTAAGATTTCACCGTGGATTTACAATTATTTTTTGAGATTTGGAATCTCCATTTCGAAGGGTATAAGAAGCACCCATCAGTTGTTCGAATAGCATCCCCAAAGCATGGGTTAATTCAAGAGTAATAAATTAAGGTACGTGGGGTTTTCCTAAATATTTATGGGCAAAGAAACCTTCTTTAATTCATGCTAAAAATTTAGAAATCATGATTTTACGAAAAGGGTTTGAATTTCACCATTACTAGCATGTTTTAGAAGCTTTAAGTTATGTTATTTGGTCTTTAGGCCTTCCCCCGAAGTGATTTGAAATCATATGTATATGTATCTATGTGTTTTAATGTGATGTTTGAATTGACAACATGACTCACATGAAATCCCTCTTTTGATATGATTTATCCCTTTTTTTCATATGGTATAGATTGTTTTGAAATGCATTTTGAAAAGCATGATACAAAATGTATTGATTTATACTATGACATGAGTATGATTTTTGAATCAATAGAGAAGGTTGTTTGTATTGATAAATATTGAATAAAAATATCTAATGGAAAGAGTTGCATGGTTTGACAAAGATATGAGGACCACCACATTGTTATTAAAAAATAATAATCCTTGCATAGTTTTGACTTGTGCTTTCGAAACATGAAATCTCTTATACTATTTGAATAATTGGGTGGTTTGAATTGAGTTTTTGATGAAAGAATTATGCATGATGCATTATGGCTCAGAAATAGGACTTGCAAGTCTTGGTGTGACGACCCCAACACAGATAATGCCATTTTAATTCAGAATAGAATAGAATGCATGTTTGAAATTAGATTTTTAGATTTTGAAACTAGAATGATGCATATCTCAGAACAGGCTAAAATTGGGCATAAATAGAGCTTAGGTGGTTCCCCGAAGAAGGTACGAATTTAGATAACTCATTACCCAAAACCGTGATTTGACAATCTGGGTATACTATTTTATGCTGGCCTAGTGCCCTGTGGCGTATTAGACTCAGAAACTCCAACTGTCATGATCTAAACCAGGGCCCTGGCCGTAATAGACATCCCAAACCATGAAGGCCCAGACATCTCTATCTGCCTGGTAATCATGCACAACATTCATATAATAGAGGAAAAATGTGGAATTATTTAATAGAACGTAATTACAATCATAAGTCTGATACAAATTCAAAAAGGGTAACTGAAATACAAAACCATCTAATGACATCTGAAAGCCGTCTGCAAAATCTCTACTGCATGACTAATAACAATGTCTCAAAACTGGGACAAGGCCCCCAGTAGACCAAAACCATAACTGATAATAAATGTTTGAAAATAACTAGGCCTTCTAAAATATAGAAGGCTCACCGACTAGACCCTAAACTTTTGTCAGAAGAAATCTATTGCTTATCAGGACCCCCATACTATGCCTCAGAATCTGGAAGGTAGGGGGGTCAATACAGATGTACTGGTACCCAAAGCAATCCAAAATAAATATTTTAATATAAATAAAATAGTTGAGAGCAAGTCATAAAACATCACATACGATATAAATTCCAAAACACATGGGCATCTTTGATAATCATAAAACTTTTCTATCAATGCAACCTCTGATATTTGTATTACTTTTGAGCTAGGTGGAACTCCCCTATAAGTTTGATATTCCATGGACTATATGGAATCCGTCATTAACTCGACGGGGAAGCCCCCAACCCAAGTGTGCTGCAAGGGTTGGAGTGTCTGAGTCTGATACGCCACAGGGAACTAGACCAGCATATAATAATATACCCGGATCGGTAAATCACGGTTTTGGGCAATGAGTTTTTTGAACTCCTACCTTCTTCGGGGAACCACCTAAACTCTCTTTATGCCCAATTTTTGTCTGTTTTGAAACATGCATCATTCTAGTCTCAAAAATCCAAAAATCTGATTTCAAACATGCATTCTATTCTGTTCTGAATTAACATGGCAATATCTGAGTTGGTGTCATCACACCAAGACTTGCAAGTCCTATTTCTGATCCATAATGCATCATGCAAGATTCTTTCGTCGAAAACTCAATTCAGACCACTCAAACATACAGATAGTATAAGAGATTTCATGTTCTGAAACATAAGTCAAAACTATGCAAAAATTCTTCAAACATATGGTGGTCATGTTCTTTTAGCAAAACCATGCACTCTTTCATTATATGTATATTCAACATTTATCTACATGCACAACCCTCTCTTTTGATTCCATAATCAATATTACCATCTAAAGAGTCAAAAGATAACAATTCACTGGAACTTTGACGACATTTCGCACACGTGGTCAGGTGTCTGACGCGCCATTAAAAGTATCATCGTCTAATCCGAAGAGAAAACTGAAACTTTAATTTTGTTTACATAATTAGGATTGACTATTTAAAGACTTGTTTTAGGATTTTTAGAAGAGAATCAATCATTAATTATCAGGCAAGAACTTTTGAAGAGAAGCATGTAACATTGCTTCATCTTTACCATCAAATATTTTTCATGTTTCTTATCAACTATTTTTGATCTTCCACCTTGTGATTAAATTGAAGGAAATACTTGTTATTTTTCATCCATTTGTAAGTTGATCCTTATCATCATAAATTCAACTTGTTATTTTGTTCATTAAATCATAAGCAGCTAATTCCATTAGCCGGAGTTATGGGATCTATGGATTAGGGTTTGATATGATGCTAGGTGTTTAATGGATTCAAAGAGTAGTAAAACGTCTTGAAATTCTATTATTTTAATTGAAATCTAGTGGTTGCAAACATTAGATTATGCCTTTGGTTTTATTTGCTTCTAACAGAGAAATAGTCTAGAGGTTGTGAATTATCAACAGGGACTCAGAAGCTACCAAACTTCTATTTAATGATTAATATTGTAACTGGATTAATCTACCTGAGATAACATCCTATTGGAAATAGATAAGTTATCTAAGTTCGAGAGAATTAGATAATAAATTGTCTGGTGAGGTCGAGAGATAAGTCAAAAAGTATCATAGTCAAGGATATTCTGTTGTTTCTACTTACTCCAAGAATCCCAAGCATTACCTAGTATTTGTTAACTTCTAATACCTATGGTGAACATAAATCTGGTTTCTCATTTATATTGATTACAAACACTAAACTATTGAAAGTGACATTTGGCTTTCTGTGAAACTTAAACCCCCATCTTTTGAAAAAAGTAAACTACCAGTAAAGCATTTCATAAATAAATCAAAGGTCACACCCTATTCCCTATGGGATTCGACCCCAACCTAGTTGGGTTTTATATTGACAATTTTCGCTTACACCCATTCAAGAGTGTAATTTGAGCGTTATCAAATATAGCGCTGTTGCCGGGGAATACAGTTGTAGACTAAAAGTTTATGCACAAAAACTTGCTGATAGTTAAGTTTCCTTGATTTACATTTACTTTTTGTTTTTGTTTATTGTAGGTACTATGTTGTTTATGCCAAACACAAGAAGTTCCAGAGCACCACTATTACCAGTCAATCCGAAACCTCAACTGATAGGAAGAATGGCTGAACAACATGAAGTAGAAAGACTAGCTTCTATGGCCAGGGCTCAGGTGAATGTGAAAAATTTGGGTTAACAGGTACATCACCAGAACCCTGATGATGAATACTTGGGTGATGAGGAATTGTTGAATCCTTAAAATCCAAGGTGAGTTGAGCAAGTTGCTGTACTAGTGCAGCGAAACGTCAACAAAAATCGTCCAGTTCGAGGAAGATATGGGCAACAACCTATGCAATATGAGGCTAATGAAGATGATAAGGAATGGATGGAGCTGGTGCAATGGGTGCTATCATTCCTCCACCATTGGCACCAGGTGCAAAATTCAGCATAACAAGTACCATGATCCAACTCCAAAATCTGAAGGGGTTATTTGGAGGCTTGCCTGGTGATGATCCTAACATGCATTTGGTGAACTTCATCACCATTTTCAAATCCTTTGACAATTCGAAAGTGAGCCAAAATGCGATCAGGTTGATATTGTTTCCTTTGTCTCTATCTGGGGAGGCAACAATATGGTTGAATGAGTTAGAGCCCGATTCTATAACCAACTAGAGACAGTTGAAAGACGCATTCCTAGAATGGTTCTTTCCACCCTACAGAAGGGTATAGTTAAGGGACGAAATTAGCAACTTCAGACAGCTTCCGACTGAAGCACTACATGAAACCTGGGAAAGATTTAAGAAAAAACTTGCACAATGTCCGAACCACAATATGACAGACCTGCACTTGATAGAGACTTTGTATAGAGCTTTTAACTCTATGATAAAGCCTATTGTTAACGATGCTGCACATGGTTCATTCATTGACCTCTCTTTTCTAGATGCTTCTGACATGCTAAATAGAATGACCAAGCAGAGTCGGGCTTGGCATACTAGGGATTCTGTAGCGGCTAGCCAGACTGTTGCTGGTGGTATTACTATGGAGTAGCATAGAAAGGATGAGGAACGAGATCAGGACATGGCCCACTTGAAGACGCAGATGGGCTTGCTGGCCAAGTACTTGCTATCCGACAAAACTGAAATAGTTAAGGCTATGGAATATCAGGGTACTGTTTCTAAGGTACTGATGCTGAGGAAAATTATGTGAGTAATGAGAGGGGTTTCCGAGGAAATATCCAAGGGAACCAAGGTCGAACTTTCTATGACAAGCCTAATTATAAAGATAGGGAGCAGGGATGTTGCAAAAATAAGAATGATAGGAGTGGTTTGTATATTCCTCCTGGAAGTCGAGATGCTGCAATGACTAGTTCTGGTAAGATATCCATGGAGGACATGATGAAAAAGCTGTTGAAGGGAGTTGAAGCTACCAACTCGGGGGTAACTACTATGAAAAGCAAATTTTCTACACTCAGTCAGTTGGTTAGCTCACACTCTGCTTCTATTAAGCAGTTGGAGCAACAGATAAGCCAACTGTCGGCTACTCTAAACTAGAGAAAAGCTGGTACTTTACCTAGTGATACGGTTCAGAACTCGTGTATTAATGGCTCTTGTTTGGAGATTACCACTCAGAGTGGAAAGATATTTTCTAGCCCTTCTATGGGCAAAGATGTAGAGAAGGAGGTAAATATTGATAAATCAGAAGGAAGAAATCAAGTGGAGTCTGAGAAGATGGATAGTTTTGTTGATATTTTAGAGAAAGAAGCTGAAAATAAAGGGGAAGTGGTATTGAAAGAAATTCCAAGACCACCATATCCCTTTATTCAGAGATTGAAGAAGAAATCAGACAACAAAAAATTTAGCAAGTTCATGGAAATAATGAAACAAATGATGGTGAATATGCCATTGATGGAGGCACTTGAGCAAATGCCAAACTATGCTAAATTTATGAAGGAATTTCTAACAAAGAAGGGAAGGGAAGCTGTGAGCTGGTGGACAACATCTACCACTGTAGTGCTGTTTCTTCACAATCCTTAGTGCAGAAAAAGCCTGACCCTGGAGCATTTACCATAACGTACACAGTTGGGTCCATGAAGTTTACCAAAGCTTTATGTGACTTAGGAGCAAGTATTAATCTTATGCCACTTGTATCTACAAGAAGCTTGGATTGAGGAAACCTACCCCCAAAATGATGCATCTTTTGATGGCAGATAGATCGGTGAAACAACCAGTTCGTATATTGCATGATGTGTCGGTAAAGGTGGATGACTTTATTCTGCCTGTAGATTTTGTGATATTGGATTGTGATATTGATTTTGAGGTACCCATTATCTTGGGTAGACCATTATTATCCACGGGAAGAGTGTTAATTGATATGGAGATCTATGAGCTAAAGTTTAGGTATGGAATAAGGGAGGCCAGATTTAAAATGCACCCTCCTATGAAGCAGTTGGAGGAGATGAATATCTTCTCGGTTATAGATGTATTCCAGGAAAATGGTAATGAGGTATCGATACAGTATCTTGATAAAGTCTGAGTAGTCAAGATAAGGAGGATTGACGTCAATTTTGATGCGCTTTTACAAGTATGACAAGCCATGAGAAATAACATCAAAATACTCAAGTTAAAGCCCTATTATGTTAAGGCTGACGACAATTTTGAAGTGCCATTAGGTATCTGGCGCGCCGTTAAAAATGTCATAAAAGGAGTTGAGCCCAGCTTAAAAATTTTAGGCTAACCCGGCCCAGCCACAGCTATTCATATTCCCGCATACCATAGGTCTTTTTCTATTAGTTTTAATTTTCTTTCCTTAGAGAGTTATTTCCCTTACTTTTTCAAATTTAATCCCTTCTAAGGCAAAATCTTAAGACTTTCCTTGTTGAAACCTGAGAGTTAAATCAAGAAATCTTCTTTCTCTCTAATCTCATTGTTCTCTTACTCACAATTCTAGATGCTTAGAGTACATCAGCTAAGTGTCGACATCCAGGTATGAGAAAAACTTGAACTTCATCTTTCTTTAGATCAATTGTGAACTACAAGAAACCTTAGTTTCGAAGGAGTGGGCTAAATCCATTGACATTCTTCAATATCCTTCAAAAACTATGGTTTGTAGGAGAATGCAGTATAATTTTGTGGAAATCTCAGTAAAGAACACGACCTAAGTTGAAATTGAGAATATTGGTAGAAGAAAAATTAAGTAAAAACAAGTTAGAAGTTATAATGTTGTCTGACGACATTGTTCATGGCCATGCACCTATGTGACGGCAATTCAAAAATACCGTCAAAAGTTGAGAAAATTTTGAAAATTCTGGAAAAGGTTGACGACGCTTTTAAAGCACCGTCACACCTATGACGGCAAATCAGAAAGGCCGTCAAACCTGGGAACTAAAAACATTGTTGGTGTTAAACTGAGGTGATCCTTTTTCTTTTCTTGTTTGATTATGAGTACTAATTGAGGATTTCCATGATGTACAGAACTGAGCATGACACCCAAGAGGAAGAATCCAACTACACCAAAGAAAATAGCTAAAGAGAGGGTACTCGACAACTTGTCAATGAGGACTCTGATTATGAAGACGAGAAGCCTTTGCTCAGATGGAAAAGAAAGAGGACTAGTCCAAAGACTCCACCTCCACCTGAACCTATTGAGGTGGAGGATACTGATGATACTGAGGTGACAACCTCACATGAGCAAGATTTAGAGGAACAAGGATCATAACACGCTGAGCAAGATTCTGAGAGCACTGAACAAAAGTTGAAACTGAAGATTTTGAGAGGCCTGTAGCTGAAGAAACTGAGTCTAAATTACCATCTTTTGAGTAGTAAGGTGATAAGGATTCTCTAGTACGAGAAACTTTGGTGAAATGTAAAAACCCCGAGGTTAGGAACAATGTGAGATGGCAAATCCCTGGGGCTGAAATGATCTATTTGGATGGACTTCATAGAACAGATCAATGAAGTGCCTGAAGGCCAATTTGAGAGGAGAAGAAGAATATCACTACAGGGTTGATCAGATGCCGTGAGGTGATGCATAAGCTCAAGGAGTATAGTCTAGAGTGGACTACTAGGGGAATCGGTTTTTACTGTCCTTCGTTGGTCCGGAAGTTCTACGCAAACAACCAAGCTAAGGTGGAAAATATGTGCAAAGAAGGGGATAGAACTTCAGATAAGCCTCTTCTGACCAAAGTTGCAGTACGTGGAGTGAGGCTGGATGTATCAGATGGCACCATAAATAGGTTTATTTATGGGCCAGCCTTCATCCCACGAGCCACCTAACCTACATTCTATGCTCGGTTGAAGCATCGGGAAAATTAGAATAAGTGGCTAGAAACTCTCATAGCAAATGGGGAATCAGAGGGGTTGAATAATCCGGTAGAAAAGATTACCAAAGCGTCTCTAAATTCAGAGGCAAGATTTTGGTAGGGTTTAATACAAATTCATCTGATATCCAACAAGAGTGACAACATATTAGGGGATGATCGAGCAATATTAGTTGCAAGCTTGATAGATAGAACCCCCTTGGATTTTAGAGAAATTATAGCGGAAGAGATCAAAATTTGACTCTCAAGACCCGATGCTACATATCCATTCCCATATTTGATTACTAGGTTGTGTGAAGTAGCTCATGTTCCTGAGATTTTAGGTATTGATGATGAGATACATGCCAAGAAGTCTCATAACCCTATCAACAAAAATAAAATTTGGCCGGGCTTGCGACTTGATCAAGATGCAGTTGGTGAAGCAGATCCTCCAGTCACTGAGACTGTTTCAGCACCAGATGTGGGGGTGCAAAGCACCAAAATAGTACCACCACCATAACCAACACATTTATATTAGGTAGGTTCAGTGCCTCAAAGTGAGCCAACTACTTCAGTTCCTCCAATAGCAACAAGGTCAGAATTTCAGCCGATTGATATCAGGAAGGTTGCTAGGCAAGAAAATTGGTGTGAGGTGCAACTACAGGCCTTTGACAAATAGTTTGCTACAGTTGTGGACAAAAGACTCGATGCTGTACTAGAACCTTTTATGACCTTGCCTGGGCGGGTGGTAGATCTTGAGAACAGATTCGGTACTCGAGCAAGAGAGATTACAGATACTGATCTCGCTACTTTCAGGGCTGCATTGGACAAGGTGAAGGCTAAGGTTGGGATGCTGTAGCAGCACCAAATTATGGTGCCAACAGGAACAGCCATGCATGATGTAGAGGAATACATTCCTATACTTGATCTTATTGCGGATTTCCCAAAGAAAAAGAAGAAAAAGGGGAAAAGAAAGGCAAAAGAAAAAAAGATGAGCCTGATAGTGAAGAAGAGAGAAAGGCTAAAAAGAAAGCAAAGAATAAGGAAGAGAAGGAGAACTTGAAAAGGGAAAGACTGGATTCTCTGGCTGACACAGAGAAATGGGAAGCAGCCATCAGAACTAGAGCTGCATGTGCTTCATCGAGCCAGGCTCCAGCCACTGCAAAGGCAGCTGCTTTGTGTGGGAAGAAGACAGTAGATGATGCTATAGCAGGGTCGAAGACCCAAGATCATAGGCTTGACTATCCTCAGGTATATCCTAACCCTTAGTGAATTTTATTTTTAATTTTAAGTTGAGGATATAGGGAAACTGTTGTTGTAACACGTTCTGCGGATAACTAGGAGTAGTGCAAATACTTGAGGCAGTTGGCCCATTTTGTGAATTTTGAGTACCTTTCCAGTGGTCTGATATGTTGTGAACTGTGTAAAGTGTATCTAGTGTAACCACTGTGTATCTATTTATGGCACTAGCGTGTCAAATAAATAACCTATAGAAAATAAATGCATGAAGTAGATGAGTAGTGATGTGATATATACTTGTGTGCCATATGTGTGTAAGGTCTTACTCAATTCCCATTATGCGTTAAATCTAGAACTTGCTGAGTTAGTCATGCCATAGTCATAGGATAGGAGTTTAGGAAAGGATCATAGGCCTTTTTGCATGTTAACCCATTTTAGCTTAAATGACCATCCAAGTGTGAACAATATCCGTTGATCCCTTTTTGATCCTAAATATCCTAATTCTTTCTTGTACACCTTTCACCTTCCCATTACATCACAATGAACCTGTTTAGCCCTAGTCCTCCTTGGACACTGTACACCTTGACTTAGGAAAATAACCTAAGTTGAGGGTGGCTACTATAGGTGTGTGTGATGCATTATGAGTATGAAGAGAGGTAAAATAAGGAAAATGAATAACAAGTTAGGTGTAGTGGAAAACAAAATAGAAAAGAGAAAATTGAAAAATTTGATCTAATGCTTGAACAGACAACACCCATCTTGAGAATACTTGACAAATAAAAGAGGGAATAAAAGAAGGTCAAAACTTAAAACCCCATCAGTTAATGTAGTGCCAAGGAGATGTAGTCACTATGAAATACCCTTGAATGTTATACCATCCCCTAGCCTACGTTACAAGCTTAGAAAAGCCTTATAGTGATCCTAACTGACTTATCTGAAGACTTTAGTACTGACCATAAAGGAAAGACTATGGCATTTCATGCGCAATGTTGGAACTTCGTTCTGAGAGTGAGTCTTAAGTTCATCCCTATGTCTATTCATATGAATCTGAGTGATAATGGGATTTCTTTGTTGTAAGGGAACACCAGGTATGTTGCTATTAACTACTTTATTTGGAGAATGTAATTTGGGTATGTGCTAGGTTGTTATTGCTGAGATTTTTGCCATATCTAGATGCTTGTGAGTTACATGGTTGTTTTCAAATATTAGACATAGTTGATTTTATTTTGATTGATAATGGAGATGGTGCATGTATTCTGAACTGATAAGAGAAGTTAGCTGCCGAATTGTACTTCATTTACTCCTAGTTATGTTTCTGTTATTTGAGGACAAGCAATTATTTAAGTTGAGGGTGTTGATGTGAGAGCCGATGCTAACACATTTTAAGCTTTTAACTCTGAATAATTGTGGTCTTAAGAAACTTTTGTTGTTTTTGATCGTTTTTGTGTGTTAATGCATATTCAAGTAATTGGGGAGGGAACCAAAGGAAAGAAGAATAAAACAGTTGAAATCTGGAGGAAATAAGCTGAAATGTATCTAATGATCATTTTGAAGTGCCTTCATACATGGTACAGGCTTTCAAAGTCACCATCAAGATTAGGCAGAACCTGAGAAGATTATATGAACTGTGACGATGATTTGGAAGGGTATCAAATATTTGACGTCTTGTCAAAATCACCATCAACCAGAGGGCAGAGTATGCTGATTTCCAGTGTAGTGTGACGCCAGTTTGCAAGTGCCGTGAAGATATTTGACACTCTATTAGGATTACCATTTGAAGAGTCAGAAGATAACAATTCACTGGAACCTTTGATGATATTTCGGACACGTCTTCAGGTGTCTGAGGCACCATCAAAAGCATCGTCGTCTAATCCAAAGAGAAAACTGAAACTTTAATTTTGTTTCCTTAATTAGGGTTGACTATTTAAAGACTTGTTTTAGGTTTTTTAGAAGAGAACTGATCATTAATTATCAGACAAGAACTTCTGAATAAAAGCACATAACATTGCGTCATCTTTACCATCAAATATTTTTGTTGTTTCTTATCAACTATTTTTGATCTTCCTCCTTGTGATTAAATTAAAGGAACTACTTGTTGTTTTACATCAAATCGTAAGTTGATCATTATCATCATGAATTCAACTTGTTATTTCGTTCATAAAATCATGAGCAACTAATTCCATTAGCCGGAGTTATGGGATCCAAGGATTAGGGTTTGATATTATGCTAGGTGTTTAACGGATTCAAAGAGTAGTAAAACATCTTGAAATCTATTGTTTTAACTAAAATCTAGTGGTTGCAAACATTAGATTGTGCCATAGGTTTCATTTGCTTCTAACGGAGAAATAGACTAGAAGTTCTGAATTATCAACAGGGACTCAGAAGCTACCAACCTTCTGTTTAATGATTGATGCCGTAACTGGATTAATCTACCTGAGATAGCATCCTATTGGAAATAGATAAGTTATCTAAGTTCAAGAGAATTAAATAATAAATTGTCTGGTGAGGTCGAGACATAAGTCACAAAGTATCATAGTCAAGGATATTCTACTGTTTCTACTTACTCCAAGAATCCCAAGCATTACCTAGTATTTGTTAACTCCTAATACACGTGGTGAACATAACTCTGGTTTTTTATTTATATTGATTACAAACACTGAAGTATTGAAAGTGACATTTGTCTTTCTGTGAAACTTAAACCCCCATCTTTCAAAAACAGTAAACAATCAATAAAGAATTTCGTAAACAAATCGAAGTTCACACCCTATTCCCTGTGGGATTCGACCCCAACCTAGTTGGGTTTTATATTGACAACGGTCGATTACACCCATTAAAGAGTGTAATTTGAGTGTTATAAGGATTCCAAATCTTCAATTAGTTTAAAAAACCCACGGTTGAATCTTGATTATTTGGATTTTTAGTTTGAAACCGTAGAGAGTGTTCTTGAGTAATTTGGATGATTCTAAATGTATTCTGATGTCTTTGGGATTAAATCCCATGTTTAGCTATTAAGGGGGTGGAAAATACCTAATGTACCCTTAATGAGATGGAATAATAATATAACTGGGAGCCCGATTTTATGGGCCACCACAACGCGGAGCCATCACGTTGTCCCACTGGTTGGGACCTGGAGCTTCAGTGTGATGTGCCACAATTGCGTTAGGCTATTGGAATTTGACAATTGTTAAATAGACCCCCTCCGCAATGTGACAAGCACCAAAATGATGGTGTTTTATGACTAGGACTTAAATTAGCCATAACTTCTTACCTGGGTATCGGATTTGGGAGAATCTTATATCGACGAAAAGCTCATTCAATTTCTCATATGATAAAAAATTTGAAATTAGGGAAATTATTTGTGGTTTAAATTTTACTCACTTTGGAAGTCAAAAAAATGAGACTAAGTCTCTTTGACACTATTCTAGTCATTTAACTCTAAAAGAATATTACCATGAGCTAATGCATTGATGATGCGGGGCATTACATTATCTTTCCCTTGGGATCATTCATCCCCTAATGATTACGTGGAACACAGACAAGCACGATTTACGGTATACTAAGACCATAAAAGAATTAAGCAAGGATTGTACCTTCTATTTCGTCATTCACCAGATCAAATAGGTTTGGGTATCTTACTCTCATGTCATCTTCTGATTCCTAAGTTGCTTCTTCAACTTTCTAATTTCTCAATAACACCTTAACCAACACTATCACTTTTGTCCTTAACTTTCAAACTTGGCGATCTAAGATTGCAATAGGTTCCTCTTCATATGCTAATGAGTCTGTCACCTTAATATACTCTACAGGAAACACTAGGGAATGGTCTCCAATATATTTCTTCAGCATGGATATGTTAAATACCTGATGAACAGAACCCAGATTTGCAGGCAACTCTAACTCATACACAACTGCACCTATCCTTCTCAAAATCTGGTATGGTCCTATATAGGGAGGACTCAGCTTCCCTTTTTTCTCAAATCGCATAACTCCCTTCATAAGGGAGACTTTTAGAAATACCCAATCGCCAACTTCAAATTCTAGCTCCCTTCTTCTGACATCGACATAGGATTTCTATCTACTCTGGGCTGTCTTTGGTCATTCTCTAATAATCTTCACGTCCTCCATTGCCTGAATAACAAGATCAGGCCCAAACAATTGTATCTCACCCACTTTATACCACCCTATTTGTGACCTACATCTTTTCCCATATAGTGCCTCAAAAGGAGCCATTTTAATACTAGTATGATAACTGTTATTAGATGTGAACTCTATCAATGAAAAGTGATCTTCTCAAGTACCTTTGAAGTCAATCACACAGGCCCTCAACATATCCTTAAGGGTCTGAATGGTGCGCTCAGCTTGCCCATCAGTCTGAGGGTGGAATGCAGTACTCAGATTCACTTGGGTACCTAAACCCCTCTGAAAAGATCTCCAAAACAGAGAATAGAGTTATGTAACTCAATCAGATCTGATGGATACAGGTGCTCCATGCAAGCAGACTATTTCTTTATTGTAAATATTGGCATAATCATCTCTCGAATAGTTGGTCCTCACAAGCAAAAAATGTGCTGACTTGGTCAGCCTATCAAAAATCACCCAAATAGAATCATACTGGTTTTGGGATCTCGGAAGTCCTATAATAAAGTCAATATTGATCATCTCCCACTTCCACAATGGTAAATCTATCTCTTTGGATGTACCACCTGGCCTCATATGTTCTACTTTAACTTATTGGCAGTTCAAACACTGGGAAATATAATTAGCCATATCACACTTCATATTATTCCACCAATATAAGGTCTTTACTTTATGGTACATCGTAGTATAGCCTGGATGAACAACATACCTCAAAGTGTGAGGTTCGTCAAGGATTTTTTTTCGTAACCCATCTAAATCTGGCACACATAGTTGACCATGATATCTCAAAATACCGTCACTACCTATTTAAAAAGTCTTCACCTTCTGCTGACCCACATCTTTCTTGATCTGCATTAAGATGGGATCTTCAACCTGCTTCTCTTTAACTTCTGCACAAAGGGAAGATTTAGCTACCTCATGAACAACAACTCCCCCATCTTTGGAATCCAAAAGTCGTACTCTTAGATTTCCTAGTCAGTGAATATCCTTAACCATCTCCCTCTTTTCCTTTTCAACATGAGAACGACTGCCCATAGACAACCTGCTGAGGGTGTCGGCTACCATATTTGCCTTGCCTGGATGGCAGTGTAGGCTCATGTCATAATCCTTTAAAATCTCCAACGAACACCTTTTCCTGAGATTTAATTATTTATGCGAGAAAACATACTATAAACTCTTGTGGTCAGTAAATATATCAACATGTACCCCATAGAGATAATGCCGCCGAATTTTAAGCGCAAACACCACAACTGCTATCTCCAAGTCATGGGTGGGGTAATTTATCTCATGCACCTTCACCGACCTAGATTCATAGGCACCACCTTACCGTACTGCATAAGTATACACCCAAGTCCCACAAGGGACGCATCGCAGTACACAACAAACCCTTTTGTACCTTTCAAAAGAGTCAAAACAGGAGCAGTTGTCAACTTATTTTTTAACTTCTCAAAGTTTTTCTCACAGAAGTCAAACCATATGAGCTTCACCTTTTTCTGAGTCAACTTAGTAAGTGGTTCAACTATGGAAGAAAAACTCTCTACAAATCTTCTGTAATACCCTTTCAAACATAAAAAGCTTCGAGTATCGATTGGGGTCGTGAGTCTGGGCCATTTTATCACTTGCTTAATCTTTTGGGGATCAACCTTAATCCTGTCACTAGACACGATATGTCCCTAGAAAGAAATAGCATTAAGCCAGATTTTGCACTTGCAAAATTTTGCATACAACTTATAATCTTTGAGAGTCTAAAGGATAATTCAGAGGTGATTGGCAAGGTCCTCCTTACACTTGTAATAAATCAGAATATCATCAATGAAAACTATAACAAATAGATCTAGAAATTGATGGAACACCCTATTCATAAGACCCATGAAGGCTGCAGGGGCGTTAGTCAACCAAAGGACATAACTAGGAATTTGTAATAACCGTATCTAGTTCAGAAAGCTGTTTTGGGAATGTCTGACCCTCTAGCTTTCAACTGATGGTATCCCGAATAAAGGTCTATCTTTGAAAAAGATTTAGCACCCTGAAGTTGGTCAAAGAGATCATCAATCCTAGGAAGAGGATATTTATTTTTAACTGTGACCTTATTTAGCTAGCGGTAATCTATGCACATATGTAGGGAACCCTCTTTCTTTCACACGAAAAGTACAAGTGCACCCTAGGGAGAAATACTATGATGTATAAAACCTTTGTCTAAAAGGTTTTCTAGCTGTTCGTTCAACCCATTCAGTTCTGCAGAAGCCATTCTATATGGCAGAATAAAAATGGGAATACTAAAATATATCTCCCTATCAGGTAGTATTCCTGGGAGATCATCTGGAAAGACTTCTGGAAACTCATTTACCACAAGGACTAACTGGAGAGGAAAACTTTCGGCATTAGAATCTTTAACCTGAATAAGATGATACAAACAACCTTTGGAGATAATTTTATGGGCTCAAAGATAAGATATAAAGTTCCCTTTAGGTGCTAAAGAATAACCCTCCCATTCTATCATTGGTTCATTCGATAAAGAAAAGGTGACTTTTTGGGTTCTACAATTTAATGTGGGATAACATGAATAAAGCCAGTCCATCCCTAGGACAACATAAGAATCAATCGTATCTAGGTCTATGAGGTCTGCCATGGTATCCCAACCATAAACAGTCACCACACAATATCTATACAATCTCCTAGCTACAACAGAATCACCCACTGAAGTGGAAATAGAGAAAGGTTTTGAAATTTCATCGAGCTCAAACCCAAAACTGATAGCCACATAAGGGGTCACATAGGATAAGGTAGATCAGGGATCAAGTAATACATAAGCATCAAGGGAAAAGATTTATAACATACCGATGACTATGTCTGGTGGGGCTCCCACCTCTTGACAGTTGGACAATGCATACACTCAGTTGCGTTCACTCTCAATAACTGAGGGGTGCCTTTTTGGGCGGTGGTGGTGTGGAAGAATTTGCCTGTGATTTAGCACCACCAATACTCCTTCTAGACAAAGGAAAATCTCTCTAAAAATGACCTAACTGGCTATATTGAATAGCATACCAGTGAACCCAGGTGACACCTCCCTAGATGATGCCTACTGTAGGTCTCACACAGCGGAAATGTATAATGTTGCTGAGCTATGCTGCCATGTAACTGGGTATCCTGAGCTCTGGATCTATGATTAGTTTGGAAACTCTGAGGTCGTCGGTCTACTGGAGGTCTGGGAGAATTATCCCAATTCTTCTTTTGCTATTTTTTCCCCAATTACCACTCTGTGGCTGACTGCGGTTCTGATCCGCTGTTCTGGCTCTCTTTTCCTATCAGTCATTCTCCCTAGATTCAATGATTCTCTTCTTCTACTTCTCTACCTACTGCATATGTATTGATATCTTAGATAAGTCCAATTCCCTATCCATCATAGCCCCCTTACATTCAACCACTAAGTCATCCAAAAGGTCGGATGCAAATTTTCTCATTTGAGCTCTCATATTACCAGCCATCTCCGGAGCATAACGAGCTAGTTGTTTGAATTTTAAAGTGTACTCCTTGACACTCATTTTTCCTTTCTTAAGGTTCATAAACTTCTTAGCTTTGGCCTCTCTCAACTCAAGGGAAAAGAACCAATCAAGGAAGGCTTCCACGAACTCATCCCATACCGTGGGCTCGACACTCTCACCCTTAGCATCCTCCCACTCATTATACCACTGGTTTGCAACTTAGTTAAGCTAGTAAGCTGCCAATTCCACCCCTTCCACATCATCTACATACATCACCTTAAAGATCTTTTCCATCTCATCCTTAAACTCCTATGGATCCTTTTCTTCCTTGGTGCTCGAAAACTTAGGCGGGTTCATTCTCATGAACTGAGCAAGTATATGAATGAAAGTATGTGAATGGACTGTCTGAATTCTGCATTCGATACCTCTCTTTCATGAGGCTGAGTGTGCTTAGTCCCCGTCTGGAGAGCTCTGGGTACCCTAGGTGGGATGGTCTGAGTAAGTGGGACTCCTGGAGTAGAATCAATATCTAGAGTCTGAACTTTGTTTTGGGTCCTCATCCCATGAATGGGACGGACCTCATCTGTCTGTGCATTCTGATCGATAGTACGACGGGGAGGCATGATTGTTTTTATAAAATGCAAGAGATCACGGATTAGAGGACAAAATAGACTCCAAAGCACAAACTAAATTTCAAAAAAAGGGAAACATTCCTAAGCATCTAGTAGCCTCCTACTTAAAAGTGTGGCATGCTACACACCTATAAATAAGACTCTACCTGACGTAATTTTGCAGACACCCTGGGACCATGAATCGTGCTCTGATACCAAGTTTTTCACGACCCAAACTGGAGCCCTGGCGACAACGGACATCCCAAACCATGAAGGCCCGGGCGTCCCTATCTGTCTGTTAATCATGCACAATATTCATATAATAGAGGAAAAATATAGAATTATTTAATAGAACAGAATCATGTTCATATGTCTGATATAAATTCAACAAGGGTAAATGAAATCCAAAACTATCTAATGACATCTGAAAGTCGTCTGCGAAATCTCTACTACATGACTAATAACACTCTCTGAAAACTAGGACAAGGCCCTTAGTAGACCAAAACCATAACTGATAGTAAATTTCAAAAAATAATTAGGCCTTCTGAAATATAGAAGGCTCATCGACTAGAACCTTCACTTTTCTCTGAAGAAATCTACTGCTTATTAGGACCCCTAGACTGTACCTCAAATTCTGGAAGGTAGGGGGGTCAATACAGATGTACTGGTATGCAGATCAATTCAAAATAAAGATTTTAATATAAATAAAATAGTTGAGAGCTAGTCATAAAACATCATATACGATAAAAATTCCAAAAACATGGGAATCTTTGATAATCATAAAACTTTTCTGTCAATGCAGCTGCTGATCTTTGTATTACTTTTGATTTAGGTGTCACTATGCTACAAGTTTGATATCCCATAGGCTATATGGAATCCTCCATTGACTCGGCGGGAAAGCCTCCAACCCAAGTGTGCTATAAGGGTTGGAGTGTCTGAAGCTGATACGCCATAGGGCGGATCGATAAATCACAGTTTGGGATAATGAGTTGTCTAAACTCGTGCCTTTTTTGGAGAACCACCTAAGATCTTTTTATGCCTAATTTTAGTCTGTTTTGAAACATGCATCATTCTAGTTTCAAAAATCTAAAAATCTGATTTCAAACATCCATTCTATTCTATTCTGAATTAACATGACATTATCTGAGTTGGTGTCATCATACAAAGACTTCCAAGTTTTATTTCTGAGCCATAATGCATCATGCAATATTCTTTCATCAAAAACTCAATTAAGACCACCCAAACATACAGATAGTATAAGAGATTTCATGTTCCAAAATATAAGTCAAAACTATTCAAAAATTCTTCAAACATATGGTGGTCATGTGCTTTTGGCAAAACCATACACTCTTTCATTATATGTATATTCAACATTTATATACATGCACAACCCTCTCTTTTGATTCAATAATCAAGTTCGAATCATAGTATAAATCAAGACCTTTCATATTATGCTTTTCAAAATAATCTATATCATACGAATAATGGAAAAAATCATAACAAGAGAGGGATTCATTATAATTCATGCTGTCAATAGAATATTCATCCTTAAACACATGTATACATATATATAGAATTTTAAATAAATTTGGGGAAATACCTAAAGACCAAAACAATGTCATTGAAACTTTTAAAACATGATTATAAATCATAAATATAAAACCCTTTTCTTAAAATCATGATTTCTATGCCCATGAGATTTTTAGGAAAATCCCACGTACTTCAATTTAGGAATTTGATGAATGATTCTTGAAGCCTACTATTTGGGGATTCCAAATCTTCAATTAGTTTTGAAAACCCACGGTTGAATCTTGAGTTATTTTGGTTTATAGATTGAAACCCTAGAGAGTATTCTTGAGTAATTTGGATGATTGTGATTGTATTTTGGTGTCTTTGGGATTAAATCCTTTATTTAAGCTAATAAGGGGGTGGAAAATAACTAACGTACCCTTAATGATATGGAATAATAATATAACTGGGAGTCTGATTTTTTAGGCCACCGCAATGCAGAGCCATCGCGTTGTCCACTGGTTAGGACCTGGAGCTTCAACACGACACACCACAATCACGCTAGGCTAGTGAAATTTGACAATTGTTAGATAGACCCCCTCCGTGATGCGCTAAGCACCAAAATGATGGTGTTTAATAACTAGGACTTAAATTAGCCATAACTTCATGCCCGGGTATCGGATTTGGGCAAATCTTATATCTACTGAAATCTCATTCAATTTTCCACATAATAAAAAGTCAAAATTAGGGAAATTATATGTGGTTTAAACTTTAATCACTTTGGATGTCAAAAAATGAGACTAAGTCTCTTTGACACCATTTTAGTTATTTAACTCTAAGAGCATATTACCATAAGCTAATGCATTGAAGATGCGGGGCATTACACCAACCCCTGCGGAACCCTTAGGTTGGGGGATTCCCCATCGAGTAAATGGCAGATTCCATAGAGCCCATGGAATATCAGACTTTTAAGGGAGTACGACTTAACTCAGAAGTAATACGAAGAATAGAATTGCATTGACAGAAAGGTTTTATGTTTTAAAAAATGCCCATGTATTTTGAAATTATATCTTTCATGACGTTTATGACTAGATCTCATCTATTTTATTTATATACAAGTGTTGTTTTGGATTTCTTCACATACCTGTACATCTGTATTGACCCCCATCCCTTCTAGTTTCTGAGGCTCAATCTAGGGGTCCCGATAAGTAGTAGATTTTCTCCTGGCAAATGTGCAGAGTACCGTGGTGAGACTTTTATGTTTTAGAAGTACTAGATACTTCAGTCTTTTATAACTAGTATGTTTTGATCTACTGGGGGCCTTGTCCCAGTTTTCAGGCAGTTGGGTTTTTGCATGTAGTAGAGATTTCGTAGACTGAGTCAGATATCATTCAGATGTTTCTTTGAATTGTAGCTTTCATTATGATTTGAATTTATATTTAATGACCATGTTTCTATTTTAGTATATATTTCTGTATTATTTTTTTTATGAACAGTGTATGTGATTACAAGTTAGAAGGGCATTCAGGCCTTTCTTTGAATTGTAGCTTTCATTATAATTTGAATTCAGATTTAATGACCATGTTTATGTTTTAGTATATGTTTTCGTATTATTTTTTTTTATGAATAGTGTATGTGATTATAAGTTAGAAGGGCGTTTGGGCCTTCATGGTTTGGGATGATCGTCACGGCTAGGGCCCCAATTTGGGTCATGATAATAACCCCAATAAATCAAAGAACAGAAAGAAATCATCAGGACAAAAAGCCAATCCTCCTAAGAAGAAATTCAAAGGAAGTTTTTAACTATGGCAAAGTTGGCCGAAAGTATTTAGATTATCAGGCTTCAAAGAAGGGAAAGAAAAGAGATAAAGGAAACATGACTGAATCCAAAGACAATGTCGATGTTAAGGTATGTTAGATGTTTATCCATGGGTCCTTTTCACCCGTGGAGCGCAAGAATTCATTTTCTAGTTTAAAAATATGATCTTTACATGTTATTAAGAATTATATCCATGACACTTCATAAATTTTGGTTATATATATGTATATATCATGCTTACAAATTATATTCATTGGAATTGTTCATGACACGTTTGAATGGTGGTTTTTGCATGTAAAATCCATAACCCATGGCTTTAATATTGTAATTATATTATTATTACATATTTAAAACATTCCCATTCTTTAAGTCATGACCCTCAAGTGTTTGATGAAATGCCTTAATGATTGGGTTTTGAATATTGATTACTTATTATGTCCCAAAGCTTTAGTATGTCCTTTTGTTATAGTTATCGAGTCCTGGGGGTTATGAAAACCCAAAATTTAGCTGTTCACCTAGTTTTAAGTCCAACAAAATGATTTCAGTCATACCATGAGATTTACCATTTTGTCAGTTAATACGATCAGTTGTGGGTTCTGTTAAGTTTAACTTTAGTTAGTAATCTGAGTCAGTTTAGTTGGAAGTAGGATTTAGCATTGAGAAAACCCAGGGATTGGGGCTCAACTGCCAGTCGAGGGTATGGCCCATAGTAGTAGTCCCTGCATTCCAGAACTATGTAGTAAGCATAGATTGAAATGTTAACCTTCCAATTGAGGGTCGACATATATCTCACTAGAGCACTTGCTAGTAGAGGGTGGCTTATTAGTCCTTTGGGACTTCACTTTAGTGGATCAACGCAGCCATGTGTTAGAACCCATGGCACTGTACTGACACCCTTCCAACTGGGCTCGCAGATTGGACCCTAATTAGCTCATATTGGGGCATGTAGGTTAGATAATAACTTCAACAGTCTTATTCCAATCTCAGTTTGAAAGTCAGTTCAGTTTTGCTTGACGATAGCATTCAGCTTATCAGTTTAATCAGTACTCAAATTTCTGTATTCCATTTTACAGACTATTTAACTATCATGTTGTATGATTGGTCAAGCATTCTCAGATTTTACAGCTTTCATGCATACTATGCATCAGTTATCTTATGCTATTCATTTAGTCAGTTATTATTCATGCACATGAGTCCATGCATATTAGCCTAACCCCATCTAGCATACTAGTACAATCAAAGTACTGGCCGCATACTCATTTATTACGCTATCATATATCATATCATAGGTTCGGATGCTCAGGTTCGCAACCATACTTCGATATTCTCGCGCATCAACAACAACAGTAGTAGTGAGTCCTTATATTTTAAGGATCGATTATGGTTATTTTAGTATTTTAGTTCAGTAGATAGTTGGAGTTAGTTGGGGCCTATCCCATCAACTTTTATTCAGTATGTTTTAGAGGATTTTGGACACTTTAGATAGTCAGTCAGTTTGTCATTATTTATTCATTTATTAGCTTTCAGACAATATCTTTCAAAGTTATAATTCAGTGATGTTTTCATATTAAAAACCTTATGGCGTGTTCAGTTACTTCTGGATATGTGTATCTTTTGTTATTATTTTTATCCAGTGCTCATAGTAGGTACTAGCTCATGGGTAAGCTTGTGGTCACTTATGATTGTATGCACCGTCTGTCGTCTAGGATGTACTCCCGGGGTGTTACAATTAGTTTTAATATCTTTTAAAAAAATAGTTTGAACTTCATATTAATAGTTCTTCTGCTATTTGAACATGTGTGTGATCCTCTTGAAACTTTATTTTGAGAGTTCATAAGTTGGTTGAACTTGTGTTGTGGTTCTTGTGAATTAAATACAGATCTTATACCCAAAAAATAATAAAAAATAATATGACTAGTTGATGTCTTCCTCATGGAAATGCCATTAGTAGTGACAACTAATAGTCCTAATAATTTTCAGGATATTTGTATGACAATATCAAGCGTATTCATCCTTTTTGTCCATTTTCCACATCATCAAGATACAAGCTCCTCCTCATCTTTGGACTGCATGCTCTTACATATTACCTGGTTAGAAATAAAAATTGTGATTGTGAAATTGCTGAGTTCATTCTTCTCCAAACATCGTCAATTTGAAAGGTTCTTTTCTTCTTAGGTGTTTTTGCAAAAATACAAGAAGAAGAAATATTCAACATCTTTTATTCATTTATATCATAATAAATAAATAGGGTACTAAATAAACTCCTATTATATCTCAAATAACCAATCAAATTTGAGAAATAAATACAAAATTAAAAAGAAATAGTAATAATAAATATCTCAATACTTTAATATTCCTCCTCAAAATGTTTGTTAGTAACTCCAAGTTGTTCATAAATAGTTTCATATTTGAATTCAGAAAGAGCTTTGGCAAATATATCATGGATTTAATCCTAAGAACAAACTTGATTTCCTTACTTATTTCAGCTTCCCTAATGGCATGAAACTTGACAAGGATATTTTTTTTTACTACGATGCGTTGGATTTTTAATTGCTGATTTGATATAACGCATGACTCTAGTTTCAATTGGCAATTCAATTACAAGACCCTTAAAAAATTTTCTAAATTAAATATCCTAATTGCTATTATATAAGCTTCTATCCTCTGTCTCTGCAATGGATTATGCCATAATTTCTTGCTTCTTTGAATTCCATGAAAACACACCAGAATCTAAGGAAAAAGCATAGCTAATAGTTCTCTTCATATCGTTAATATTCTTGATCCAATAACTTTAAATAAATACAATAAATTTACTTTCTTCAATGGTTCTAAACCATATTTCCAGTTGCACAGTACCACATAAGTACATGAACTATAATAATTCAATTTTTGGTGATTCTTGTGAAATATTTATTTCAGTGTGATATGACTATTTTACACCTCCCTATGTTTGCTTTGTGGTATGTTTGGGGTGGGAGGATGATTGGCATTGTTCCCAATTCATAACAGTGTGATTCATGTGATATTGTGATTTTTGTTGACTTAAAAAGCCTTATAGTTGACTTCGGTTAATATTTATTAATCTTTGCATCGAATGAAAAAATGGACTATGCCAAGAGATCTAGAACGTCAATTTAAGAGTAGCAACATTGTTAGTTTAATTTTATGACTTTTATATCTCATTTCGATCCTCGGTTCAAAATTTTTTTAACTTTGTGAAAATTATGTGTTTTTGAAAATATGATATCTCCATTGAGTTCGGTGTGTTGAATTTCATTGGGTACCATAATTTGTTTGCATTTATCAAATTCTAGATGAATATCAAGGGTCCATTGAGACTTGAAAAATTCCAAGTCTATAGTTGGCACTGGTGTTGTTGCAATCCTGAGTGGCTGGTCGTGTAGGCAACTCGGAAGATCAGGCATGAGAGTTGCATATTCGACATCTGAGCCATGATCATGAGTCCCACTTACGCGACGACCAAGCCACGTATGCGATGCCTGGACTCTTTGTATACTTTGATTTTTTCATTTTTCATCATTTTTGACACTTAGAGCTTAGGGTTTTGTGATTTTGAGAAATTTCTTCTACTTTTAAGCTTTGGTAAGCTTCATAACTCCTATTTCAACTATTTTTTCAAATTTCATCATGTAATTCTTGTTTAAATGCAAATTTAAAAGGTAGATATTGGGAATTTTGGCTCGTAAGGCCTAAGATTTTTAATTCATCAGTATAAACCCCGATTTTGTTCTATTTTTCACTTGACTGAGTTTCTAAGCCTATATTAATAGTCTTTATTTTAATTTTCTCTCCAAAACTACTTCAATTCTTAATTTTAAAATAAATTTTGAGGATTTCAGTTAGTAAAGCTTAAGCATAATTTTTCTTTGATTTGGACCTCATTGGCTTTCTTTTGATGCATAGATTCTATATTTATATGTCTTAGTTGATTCTGATTTCATTCATGAGGTGTAAGGCTTCAGAGTAAAGGCTTACAGACTGATTTTCGACATTCGACATAGGTTATGACTTAACTTTCTTCAGACTGGGATGGGTAGCTAATGTTAATACAAAATCATGTTAAGGGTGTCGGAACTAATCATAAAAATAACTTTATTTATTGTGCTGTGCCCATGTGGAGGCATATATATTAATGCTATTTGGTGGTTTTAGAATTTTTTTGCTACATGTGATTGTGTGTGATCCTATATGATATTGTTAGACTAGTGTATGTGAAATTAGTTGTATATTGTTGCTGAAAAAAAAATCTAATATGGGATCAATTATGACTTTCTTGATGTATTTCATTTTATTGGCATACACATTATATTGGATTCATGGATGTTTGGATAAATGAATGGATTTTGGCTCACTTTGTTAGTATATTAGTTTGATATGGAATCTCTTAATCTGGTTGTTTATGAGAACTACATTCGCATATCATATCAATTCATGAAACATTGGTACCACCATAGAAATACTGAAGACACTGGGTTTTTTTAACAAAAAATGTGACATCTTAAAAACCCTCCAATGAAAGATATGTCGGAGAGGAGATATGAATATTAATATTGGATTTTGGTTGCATATAAGTTGACGACCCCCCCCCCCACCATGGGTACTACATGGGGAACTTTTAGCTTTGTAGGTGTATACGGAGGTTGTGTGACAACCTCGTGAATCACATCATCATCATCATCATTATCACCATCATCATCTTTATTGCACTTTACATATTGTGCTTATGTTGTGATTGTATTTGTGTCTTTGACCTTACATTGCACCTTTAATTGTGTTGCTTTAGCTCTAATGTTTCTTACCTGTATATATGTATTTCCTCCTTGTACTTGTATGTGTGATATCTGTATACGTGTGTGGCATTATAATAATTGCTATAGTGTATGTGAATATTATAGAACTGTTAGTGAAGATGGTGTGGATATTGTTTGGGACATTTTCTGGTTGCAGGTAACATTTCCATAGTATGTCTTTTGTATGCTTTATTTTCTACTTTTTGCAGTTTCCTATAATACCTACTGAGTGTAAGTGGAATGTATTCACCCCTACTGTGCCCTTTAAATACAGAGGTTTGAATGCACCTCACGATGGTTGATTCGGGCGATAATTGGAGCTTTTTGAGGTAGTAGTTTATTCCATGAGTCCAGAGTAGACTACTGCCTTTCCTTATTTAGACTAAGTCTTTATTTATATTCAAAGATAGGATTGTTCCTATTTTGGACATCTCATAGATCATTGATCTCGAGATGTACTAGTTAGGCTCTTACCCTGTGATACCAGATTTAGGGACTTGGCTTGGTATCTTTGATTATATTTCCACTTTTTCTATATATATGGGTCTCAAATTTGTGTAGGTTTCTTGCCTTGGTTCTGGTATTGATTTCTTATTTTGTATCAGTTTGAGTGATAGGCTTACTCGTCAAGGCTTGTCGAGACAAGTGCTATCGTGACCCTTGATTTTTGGGTCGTGAAAATTGATATCAGAGCAGCCAGGTTTATTTGGTCTCAACTGTGTAATAACTCAATGTTGGAAGATTATAAGTACTTATTTAACCTGTAATGTATTTGTTTTTATGGAGACTAAGGTCCTTTGATTTTATACTCCATTGGTTGGAAGAATATAAAAATTTCAACAAGAAATTAGTGTGTATTCGTTAAGAAGAATAGATTTCACCAATTCATTAAACTCTTTGTATTGGTTTTTGGATATGAAAAACTATGGTTTTCTACTCTTTTTAAATTTGATTCTAATTTAAGAACATAAAAACTATGTTAGGATTAAAAGTTCAATTGGTTGACAATTTGAAAAATATAAACACTTTGTCATTGAATTAAAACAAGCTTATATAATGATTATGTTTTTAGTGTTAGTATTCTGAAATACTAAATTATTTGTCAAAGATTGACAGAAAAAGGAAGAATAACACTAAACAACAAATTAGATTGTTTGTTACTGGTGTTGTTCTAACTACAATCATTATTGCATCATAAAGCCACTTAGATATTTCTCTAGCAATGCATCAGTAGAAAAATCATAAAACTTTTCTGGTGTGAACTTCAAATATTGACACGAAATGATGTTCTTTTGACTGACCACACTTGAAATGTAAAAGTTTACTAGTATAGATACTTAGGTCCCTTAAGAAGAATGCCTGAAAACTATTTTTTTTTGTTTGAAAAATCTTATAGTTCGTCTCAACGTAGAGGAAGTCAACACATTGCATGAGAAATTAGCAAAGATGGGTGTAGATCTTGTTAAAAATAATGCCACATATAATAAGAAAAAGAAGAAATCTTTTGGTCTAGAGAAAGAGCAGAACAAGAAAATGTTTAAAGTTAAGTGCTATAATTATAGTAAATTTGGCCACAAAGCTCTGAATTTACAAATTCTAAATAAGAACAAGAAAAGAAATTATTTAAATTTGGTTAAAGTAACTGAAGAGATTTAAAATCTGTGTGTTTTATTCATGGAATGCAAGTTGGAGATCCAAATGAATTGTGGTTTGATTCAGGAGCCACTTGACATTTTGTATGGATAAAAAAACTTATTGCTATTTATAATGCAACTACAAAATAATATTCATGGGAAATACTGAAACAACCAACGTTGAAGAAAGTAAAAAGATATTCCTAAAGATGACTTTCAGCAAAGCGTTAACTCTCAACAGCGTCCTCCATGTTTTTATTATTAGGTAGAATTTAGTGTTTAAAACACTTCTCATTAAAAATGGGTTTAAGTGGGTATTTATTTTGGATAAAGTTGTAGTAATTAAGAATAAAATGTATGTAGGAAAGGGTTATCTCAATGAGAGCCTTTAAAACACTTCCCATTAAAAATGGGTTTAAGTGGGTATTTATTTCAGAGTAAGTTATAAAGGATCACCTCAATGAGGGCCTTTTCAAACTTGAAGTAATGAATGTTGAAATGAATAAAACTAAGGGTGTACTTACTTGGTTGAGTCTAATGATTTGTGGCATGACTGTTTAGGTCATGTCAATTATAAAACCTTACGAAAACTGATTAGTTTAAATGTTTTATCTAAATCTGAGTGCAAAATATCACAATGTTAAACATGTGTTGAATCTATGTTTGGTAAGCATCCTTATAAATCCATTTAAAGAAAATCCAATCCATTAGAATTGTTTAATACAGATATTTGTAATATGAAATCAACACCATCTCATGGTGGAAAAAAATATTTCATAACTTTTATTAACGATTGCACTAGATATTATTATGTTTATTGTCTAAATAGTAAGGATGAAGTAATTAAGCAATATAAATTGATAGAGAGTGGAGTATGAATATCTTTTTGCAGAGATATGTTGGAAAAAGGAATTGTCCATCAAACTACTATCCCCACTCACCTCAATCTAATGAACATTATGAAAAGGAAAAATTGAATATTAAAGGAAATAATGAATTCCTTGCTTACAAGTTTTGGATTACTACAAAACTTGTAAGGGAAATCTATCCTTTAGCAAAGCAAATACTCAATAGAGTACCCCAAGCAAGATAAAATCAATTCCATATGAGAAATGGAAAGGAAAAAAATCCAACTTGAAATATTTCAAAGTGTGGGTTTGTTTAGCCAAAGTCCAAGTTCCCATATCCCAAAAGGTCCATCTCGGACCAAAAACTATAGATTGTATTTTCTGTTGATATACTATAAATTGTAAAATATGTAAATTTTTGATTCACAAATTCAAACATTCGGATATTCATGACAATACGATAACTGAATCAATTAATGTTGAGTTCTTTGAACACATTTCTTCATATAAGACTAGACATGAGTTGTCTAGTTAAGGGTAGAAAATTCCTTGGAAAGAGACAAAGGAGAATCTACATAATGAAGAGAATCAAAGGCATAATAAACATCAAAGTACTTATAATTTCTTTAGATATGATTTAATTGTGACAAAAGATTAGTATTTTTCTCAGGGGTATATGATATTGTAAAATAGGATATATAGACGGTTGGAATATAATGAAGGTAATCTACCATTCAAGTACTTGGGTGTTACTCTCTTATCCAAAAATATCACTATCACTGAGTGCAGGCCTGTTGTTGAAAAAATTATAGATAATTTGAAATGTTGGTCTTCAAAGCTGTTAAAATATGTAGGGAGGTTGCAATTAATTTAATCAATGGTGTTTGGATTGCAAATATATTGGGATCAAATGTTCATACTCCATAAAAGTATCATGAAACTGATTGATCAAGCCTGTAGAACCTTTTTTTGGATAAGCTCCATATCAAACTCTTAAAGGTCTTTGCTCTCATGAGAAAAGGTATGAAAACTAAGAGATGCAGGAGGTGATAATGTCATGCACTTGTGTGATTGGAATAGGGCAGCCATTCTCAAATAATGTTGGGCCCTGTCAACTAAGAAGGACTGTCTGTGGGTGATATGGGTGCATAGCTACTATTTGAAGGAGGTGGATATTAGTACATATAAAATCCCAGGTAATGTAACATAGGTAATTAGAAAAAATTATGGAGGCAAGGAGGTCATCAAGATACTTACCTCTATTTAGGGCAATTTGAATGATAAATTAAAGTCCATGGTTTATAAAATTAAATTTAGCATCTAGCAGATGTATACAACCGTATGATCATAATTTCCTGAAGTGTAATGGAAGTTCCTCATAGCCACTCTGCATTCCATCCAAAACATAAGTTCTGGTTATGGCTTGCACTCCATCAAGGAATTCCTACTACTGAAAGGTTACAGGAGATTAGTATTGATGCTCCTGCAATATGTGTATTTTGTAAATCCCTATAGAGACCATGCAACATCTCTTCTGTAAGTGTCAAACAACAAAAGTTTTGCTGAAAAAAATGCTAAACTGGGCTGGACAAAGTAGATCACTAGGCAGTTGGCAAGAGAAAGTTACAAATACAACTAGAGGGGCCAAGAAGTGATTAGGTAAACAAGGTATCCTATGTAGCATGTTTGCGATAGCGGTGACAGTAATTTGAAGGGAATGAAATTTTATGAGACGATAGGGTGGAAAATTCAAAAAAAGTTAACAAAAGAGATAGCAATCCACCTATACACTAGAGGAGTAAGACTGATGAAATTGTAATTGTATCTCCATCAGTTGAATCATATGCCCTGATACAGAAGATTTCTAAGTGCACTAAATGAGTTTCTATTATTGGTTTTGAATTATTTTTTTCTGTTGTATTAATATTTGAGCAATTTGTATTTTTTTTGTTTATTTTGAGAGGATGCTAAATTAGGAAGTAATGATAGTGGGAAAAAGTTATCTGACCTGTTTAGAATTGTAATGATGCCACTTTTGGTATTAATAAAATATGTTAATTTACCGAAAAAAGTAAAAGTGACTGGTGGCTATTGTTGCTTTTCTTCGGTCACTGGAGCTTGAAGCTCCTCACCAGACCAGTGAAAAGATGGAGAGATAGTTGGTTGGTGTGGAATTCTTTATTGGTTTCTTACAAATCAAGCCGAGGCCCTAGCTACGATGAGTAACCCAAACCACAAAGGCCTGAGTGACCCCTTAGCATACTATCCTAAATATAATCCATAAATAAATCAAAGTATGGAAGATATAATAATATTCAATGGAAACTTATAATCCAAAATGTGTCAACAAAATTATGAAAATATAATACTTAAATTCAGTCTACAAAGCCTCTGATGAAAACTAACTATCTAGGCCAGGACAAAGCCCTCGGCTGGACCATATACAGAAAGACTCCATATATGAGTAAATGCCTTCCGAAATAAGGATGCTCACCAATTTTGTCATATCCCAAGTATTATATTGATGTGATGAACCATAAGACTATACAACAAAACTTGAAATATGGAGGGGTCAATACTCAAATGTACTGGTGTGTAGAACAATCCAAAAATAACACATACTTTATGTAAAATAAGTGAGAGCATTTAATTTATCATAATATTTACAGAATCACATAGGCATAATCAATGAGCTTCAAAACTTTCTTGTAAGTCATGACTCAACTCTTTGTTTTATTTCTGAGCTAGATGGTACACCCAAAAAGTCTACAATACCATGGGCTATATGGAATCTGCCATTATCTCGTCGGCCAAACCTCCAACCCATGTTTGCCGCAAGGGATGGAGTTCTGATCTCTACTATGACAAAGGTCATCATGAGCGTACGATCCCCTATTTTAAGGAAAAATAAAACACTTGTTGGTAAAATATAGTTTCGGGCAATGAATTATCTGAACTCATGTCTTTTTTGAGTAACCATCTAACTCTCTTTAAACCCAATTTAATCCTCTTAAAAACATGCTTCATGCTTACAAACAATTCTTTTCTTATTTTGTTAAATGCTTATCACAACAGGGTATCGTTATACCCAGACTTGGAAGTCGTTCATATCATATCAAGTCTGTTGCCCTTCTCTTTCGAAATAATACAAATGACCACCAAAAGATTTATCAAATCACATGAGAGTTGTTATTTTCAAAAGCATATGAACTTATGAAACACCCTCTATTTTCAAGACTTTAACACATGGTGGTCAATTCTTTCATCTATCACATGATGTTTTTTCATTAGGAAACCATAGCATGTTTACTAGAAATCACCTCTTTGACAAACATGTGAAACAACTATCCAAAATAAGTAATGAGGCATTTAAACTCAAGGATCATCCTCATTAATAAAAAACCCCAACACTAGTTATATGTAAATCTCTTGACAAAAAAACCTCACAAACCTATTTCAAAACTCATAACAGGCTAAGACCATAAATTTAATCATGGGGAAGGGAATTTCACAAGTCATGCTTATAAATTACTTTTTGAACTCTAATCATGTATGCACAAGATTATAAATCAAGCTTATTAAAAAACCCATGATAATTACGTACTTTCATAAAAACGGGTTTAAGTTGCATTCTCTGTAAAATGATTTCCAAAACCCATTACATATAAATAAATATACATATCTTTAAAACTTGATGAAAACGTAAAATTTATGTCCATGAGATTGAGGGTAGTCGCACATACATTTTGATGGAGATAAATCAGATAGAACGTAGAGAGATTTACCTTTGGAGATGAAAATCCTCAAAACCCTAGGTGGTTTCTCCTCTCTTTCTTAAGAAAAGATGATTTGGGGATTTGAAAAGTGAAAGAATGTGTGTTAAGACCTTAATTTCATGCATTTATGATTCAGAACTGCTATAGGATATGAAAAGACCTAACACCCTTAAAATAGAATGAAAAGCAGAACTTTTTGACACTTGGCTTTTTTATGGCGATAGATGGACAAATCCTACCTTAGAGTTGGTGGCGTATATCCAAATCTAACCTCAGAGTTAGTGGCATACATCAAAAGCCAACCAATTCCAGTGGCATTTGGCAATTTTTTTGTGGCGTAGGCCTAATGCGGACCCTGGACAGTGTCTTACTAACACCCTCATACCTTATGACTCCGAACTTAGATAGAAAAATAGGTAGTTGCATTGGAAATATTATCAAAGATCCTCAACTTGATATATAATGAGACACATAACTCCTTATGCTCTAGGATTAATGTTTGTTGCAAGTTGTCCCAAGAAATATCGTCAGCTAAAACTCAACCGATAAGAACGTTCTTAACTTAACTTTAAGCTAGGAGACTTTTATGGAGTATAATCATATCCAAAGATGTACTCACACTAAAGCATTGTTATTCACACTTAGTTCCAACTAGAAACCATTGGATTTGGGTCTATATAAATCGGAAAGACGGTTCAATTTTAGCCTAAAAAATGAGGTGTTACATTATCTCCCCCTTGGAATCATCCATCCTCGAATGATGGGTAGGAAATTGTTGATGCTTTAAAGTTATGGAATAATGAGCGTAACCATGCATTGGACATCTTTCATCAATAAAATATGCAAAGTCATCAAGAGAGCTTCACGATAACCTCTAGTGAATCATGTAAGCATGAAGCGTGAGATAATAAGAATTAACATAGAGATGACCTTGTACATGAGTTCTAGGGATCATGATCATCACAACATAAGACATGATTTTATTTGGTAATCATTGGTTTTGATTTACATTGATAATTGACATGGAAAAAAGGCATGAAGTAATTCATATATCAAATGTCAAAATCATAGATAGAGAGTTGTTTGGACGTAAACATGCACAACATGAGTTCTTAGCACTGGGCATAGTTAGAAACATGTGATCATATATCATGAGTAGTATACATAAAGGTAGAATTCATGTAGTCAATGATTGAGACAAGGACTGCCACTTGAAGCGATTCTTTCTCACTTAAAGAACTGAAATTGGCCCTGAGTTTTCATAAACTTTATCATTCTTGCTAATCCTGACATAAAATAAATTAGTAATATATATAAAACATAGTTCCTTAGAACTAAGCATGATATGAGACATGGATATGTGATTCATGAGCATCATAACATGAAACTTGAATACTTGGAATATCGGATTACTGAAGGACATTATTACTTCTAGTTTGGTGGTTGGAACATGGACATAAGTGCACAGAGAACTCGAACCATAGGCATAGGAAAGATTGGAATACATAAGACATTGGTAGAATGTCCTTTTAAAATTGAAGTAGGAGAAGTTTTCTTGAATAGAAATAGATTTATCATGACTCTTCTCTAAAACTTGCTACCATGACAAAATTCGAGAACAACCTTAACTCATTATCTCCCACTTAGATCAAAGTCACAATCCTAGACTTAAGGACGTATCCTCTCATTAAATCTATACCCACAACTCTGAACACAAAATGGTGGGGTCATCACTATACACATGAATTCTAGGCTCTCCCTAATACACGATTATGTGAAAAGTAATAACTTATTGCTATGATATCATCCTAGTGGCACTATACTTAACTTTCTCTAGCCTCTATAGCCATCACCTAACAAATCACACTTTCATGAGAACACACATCCACACCCCATATCGCATAACAATACATTCTGTACTACTTAACATACTCGCATTAAACCACTAATCGCATACCCTTATAAATTAATAACGTTCTTAAAACTAGACCACAAACTCACATAATCTATTTGTATTTCCATAAATTCAACCCTAAAGTAGACCATATAGTACCTCTATAGGCTTCTCCATACTAAGAAATTTAAGAGCATGAACAAGGTAAACATGACACTTATACACATAAAACCTTATCTAACAACATGTTACCTGGGGTTTGACTTATTCTTATATACCTAGCACTCTTATCCACGTAATGACTCATATACACTTTATAATTTTAATGCTAGTTCTCATGCATATATGTACCATAATTATCCACTCCCTTTCCATGAGTTGCCAACCTAGGCTATTTCATACATCACATCAAGCCTACTAATTAATTCCCACAAAACATGCATCATTAGTCTTAAGCTACTATTCTTGCCACCACAATCCACATTTAAAGTTCAAACCTATTGTCTAACACCAATCATGTACCACCGATGAATCATGCCAAATATTATACTAGAGCATCAAATGTAACGCCCTAAAATCCTATCCTGGAGCATCACATGGTGCTTAAGGCTACAAGTAGCCCCAAGCTAACCCTTTGAGCCTACTTCTTAATATAAAGCTTACTTAAAGATAATAAGAGAAAAATAAGGAATCATGTCATATCATATCATATCTAACTGAAATCTGAATGAGTACTGTAAAACTAACAAAATACTGCAAATTTAAATATACTGACCATCTAGTCTGACAAAGCCTCTACAACTCAACAAACTAGAGAGTCATTGGGAAAGATCCCCAACTGATTTGAACTAAACTGAAAGCAGTAGAAAAACTACTAAAAATATTAAAGTGTCTGGAGATAGGTCCTCGAACCATGACGACTCACCATAAAGAAGGTGTAGATAAAGGTACTCGGGATCAGAGATGTTGCTGGGACTGAGCACCTGAACCTAAATTATGATACAATATAGCACACAAACGTATATATGGAACTAAATATCAATACAATAAATCTTTAGGGAAAACATACATGGTTTTGTAAATGACTCGCATAGATTGAATATAACTCTCATAAATCACGAATAATGAATCATGTAGTATAATATATGTGATCCATTATACTTTATTCTAAATCTGTATTCTTTCTTTGATCTTAAGCTTGTAAACTAGTTGAACTCTTAAAACAACAACTTTTAGAACATGCACTTTAGTATTTTTGAAAATAGGGAGCTTCTTTGAAACTCAAGGACTTAAAACCTTAATAAATTTAAGACTTGAGACTCTAAGAAAATTGGGAGTTTCTTGTTATCGACAGAAACCATGTGAGCTACATGGAGTCCAATATCTAGCCCACGTTGGGGAGAGTTGTTCTATAATTTCCATCGGAGTAGAACTTTTTTCTTTTAGTGATCACTAGCTTAACCCACTTGGGGTAAATCAAATCCAATGGTGGATCATAGTTCTGGGGCATTAGACCTTGGAATCAAGCCCAACTCGGTGCTAAATACTACTCCCATACTTAAGCTCAAAACTTTTAAGAAAAATCCACCTTAAACAACTTAGAAATATGCAATGAAAGCTAACTATGCTTCCCTTTAGTTTAAATCAAATGGTGTGAATTTTCTTTCTTAGCTTCGGATTAAAATTAACTCTTTTCTTGAAACTTTGGTAGACTATCACTAATAAGCTTTAAAACTTTAATAGCATGATAATATTAATAAACTTCTTAGAACACTGTCGAAAGTATCAACAATTCATTCTTGGACTTAAGGCATGTATATTCTTAAAGGATCACAATCTCACAATAAATCTTAATTCATGTCACTAATCTTGGAAACCCTTGAAAATATCACATCAATATAAGAATGTGCAATTTATAGAATGAATTATCAATTCAAATCATAAATAAGTGAAATAATTATGCAATTCAAAGCTTGAACAATTTATCAATTCATATTCTCTAAAATAATATAATTTGGGTACAGACCCACTTGCAAAAACATGAAATTCATTTATAAAAAATCAAATCTTTGGGCATAAGAATGAAAGAAATGTTCTTGTTCAGGCCCCGCATACCTTAAATTAGGAGCTTTGGATAAACTCTGGCCCTTGGGACTCTATTTGTACACTTAAATGGATATTCGTGATGCTCTTTGGTTGAGGAATCCAATTCTTGAATCAATTTAAAGAATTAATGGTGAACTTAGGAGATTCTTGGAATTGGGTTTTGATGCTTAGGGTTTTAATTTGACTGAATTTTTGAGAAAAGTCATATATGATGCTTGAAATAACATTGGATTTGGTGTTTGGACGATTTAAGGGGCTTGGAAAAAGTTCAAAGTGCCCTTTTTAACTTCTATACGAAGCTAGAAAAATTGAATAGGAAAACCCGATTCTATGGGCCACTGCGACACAACACTATCACGGTGGCTCACTGGAATTTGATAAAAGGTATTCCAGGGGTCACCACGACATGGTGCTATCACGTTGTCCCACTGGTTGGGACCTGGAACTACAGCGCGCTGCGTTGCTATTGCGGAGTTCCACTGGAAATTGAAAATTGTCAAATAGATCCTCTCTGCAATGCGCGAAGCACTAAAATGACGTTGTTTTAAGACTAGGACTTAAATTATCCATAACTTTATGCTCGGTTTTCAGATTTGGGCGGATCTTGTATCATTGGAAAGCTAATTAAATTTCCCATATGATAAAAAGTAAAAATTAGGGAAATTCTATATGGTTTAAATGATACTCACTTAGGAATTCATTCCTTAACCTTCTCGAGGTAAAATTAAGATTAAGAAAAGTTTGGGGTATTACAATATCTCCCCCATGGGACCATTCGTCCTCGAATATCACTAGTTAAGCTAAGAATATAGAGAAAACTGAGGATACACAGCTGAAACAAATTGCTAAACTGAATCTATATATTTCTAAACTCTTGAATACTTCGAAGAATGCATGAACTTATATTAACAATAGCTATAAAACTGAATCTTTGATTAGAAAAGGAATGAATTAAGAAAGAAAGGTACCTTCAGCTTGATCTGAACTTGCAGAGAATAGGTGCGGGTACTTGGATCTCATATTTGACTCGGCTTCCCAAGTAGCGCCATCAACTGACTGGTTTTTCCACAACACTTTGACCAAGGGAACCTCTTTGTTCCTCAGTTTACGGATCCGGTGGTCAAAAATCTAAACTGGAATCTTTTCAAACGAAAGGCTAGTTAGGATATCTAGGCTCTCTGAAGAATCTACAACAACGGAATCACCAATGTGCTTCTTAATCCTGGAGACATGAAAGTAGGATGCACAAGTGACAAATATGCGGGCAACTCAAGCTCATAGGCTACTCTCCCCACCCGACATAGGATTCTATAGGGGCCAACATTCCAGGGACGAAGCTTTCCCTTCTTGCCAAACCTTTTCACCCCTTTCATAGGTGAGATTTTTAGATACACCAAGTCATTAAATTCAAACTCAAGGTCTCTTCTTCTCACATCTGCATATGACTTGTGACGACTCTGAGATGTCTTCAACCTTTCTCTAATCAACTTTACCTTCTACATAGCCCCAACCACTGTATCAGGTCCAATCAAAGTAGCTTCACCCACTTCAAACCAAACTATGGGTGATCTATATCTTCTACTATACAAAGCCTCAAATGGTGCCATCTTGATGCTAGCATGGTAAATATTATTACACGCAAACTAAATCAATGGTAAATGATTATCCCAACTACCTTTGAAGTTAAGAGCATATGCTCTCAACATATCCTCCAAAGTTTGGATAGTCCTCTCAGCCCGACTATCTGTCTGCAGATGAAAAGCGAAACTCAAATGAACTTGGGTACCAAGACCCTTCTGGAATTCCCTCCAAAACTGAGAAGTAAACTGAGTACCCATATCGGAGATGATAGATAAGGGAACTCCATACAACCTGACCAACTCTCAAATATACAATCCAGCATAATCCTCAGTTGTATAAGATGTATGCATGGACAAGAAATGCGCTGACCTAGTCAGCCTATCTACAACAACCCAAATAGAATAATGGTGACGACGCGAAAGAGGTAAACCAGTTATGAAATCCATATTCACTTCTTCCCATTTCCAAGTGGATATACCAAATTCTTGCATCATACCACCAGGTCTCTGGTGCTCTACCTTGACCTTTTGGCAAGTTGCACACTTAGCTATGAACTCAGCTATATTCTTCTTCATACCACTCCACTAATAGATTTCCCAAAAGTCGTTGTACATCTTGGTAGGACCGAGATAAATAGAATAACGTGTGTCATGCGCTTCAGTCATAATTCTCTACCTCATATCATCAACACAAGGAACACATAATCTACCCTGCATTCTCAACATCCCATCTCCCCCTTAGGAGAAAACCTATACTTTTTGGTCCTTAACTGACTCCTTCAGTTTGATGAAACTAGCATCTAAGTCTTGCTTCTCCATCACTTCTAAAACTAAAGAGGATTCAAAACTACTCTACACCAAAATACTCCCCTTAGCAGAATTAAACAACCTAACACCCAATCTAGCAAAACAGCACACATCTCAAGATAAATCTTTCTTACCCTTTTCTACATAAGTCATACTGCCCATAGATAACCTGCTAAGGGCATCTGCCACTATATTGGCCTTACCCGGATGGTAGAACATGCTCATATCATAATCTTTTAGCAACTCTAACCATCTCCTCTGGCGAAGATTTAACTCCTAAAAAAACACATACTGGAAGCTTTTGTGGTCTGTAAACACATCAACATGAACAACATACAGATAGTATCTCCAAATTTTCAAAGCAAAAACCACAGTAGCTAATTCAAGATCATAGGTTGGGTAGTTCTTTTCATGTGGCTTCAACTGTCTAGAGGCATAGGATATAACCTTACCTCTCTGCATTAAGACACAACCCAAACCAACTCTAGAGGCATCACAGTACACCACAAAATCATCCGTACCATCAGGCAAAGTTAACACAGGGGCTGAGGTGAGTCGAGTCTTCAACTCTTGAAAACTCTTCTCACAGGAATCTGACCAAAGGAACTTAACTTTATTTTAGGTAAAATGGGTGATGAGGGATCCAATAGAAGAGAAACCTTTAACAAAACAATGGTAGTAGCCATCTAGACCCAAGAAACTCCTAATTCCTGTGGAGAGATACGTCTAGTCTAGTTTCTTACAACTTTTGTATTTTGGGGATCAGCCCTAATGTCTTCGGTTGAAATGATATAACCTAGAAAGGCTATTGATGTTAGCTAAAATTCACATTTGCTGAATTTGGCAAACAACTGATGATCTCTAAGAGTTTGCAAAACAATTCTAAGGTGATTCACATGGTCATTCTGTATGGCAGTAAACAAGGATATCATCTATGAACACTATGACAAACATATCAAGATACTGCTTGAAAACTCAATTTATGAGGTCCATGAAAGTCGTTGGGCATTGTTTAGCCCAAAAGACATGACTAGAAACTCAAAGTGACCATAAAGAATTTGAAAGGCTGTATTTGGGATATCACACTCCCTTACTTTAAGTTGATGATAGCCGGATCTAAGGTCTATCTTTGAGAAATAACTCACACCTTGCAATTTATAAATAGGTCGTCAATTCTTGGAAGAGGATACTTGTTCTTGATTGTTACCTTAGTAAGCTGACGATAGTCAATGCACATATGAAAACAACAATCTTTCTTTCGCACGAATAGAATAGGTGTTCCCTAAGGTGACACACTAGGCCTTATAAAACCTTTGTCTAAAAGATCTTTGAGTTTCTTTTTTAAATCCTTAAGATCTGCAGGTGCCATATGGTAGGGAGGAATAGAAATAGGCTGAGTATCGGGAAGAAGGATAATCCCAAATTCTATCTCTCTATCGGGAGGTACCCCTGGGAGATCTTCTAGAAAAACATCAGGGAACTCATTAACAATGTTGGCTGACAAAATGGTTGGAGCCTCGGACCTAGTGTCGTTAACTCGAACTAAATGATAAATGGAACCTTTGGATATTAGGTTTTTGGCTTTGAGATAGGATATAAAATGAATCTTGGGAGATACTGAACTCCTGGACCACTAGAAGATCGACTCATCCAGAAACTAAAACTTAACAACCTGGGTACTATAGTCTATAGACGTGTAGCAGGAATGAACCAATTCATACCTTGAATAAGGTCAAAAGCCACTATGTCCAACTCTATCAAATCAGCAAGTATGACTCTATGAAGAACAGTAATGGGACACTTTTTATATACTTGTTTAGCAATAACTGACTCCCCCACTAAAGTAGAAACTAGGAAAGGCTAAGGAATATTTTTGGGACTTATATCAAAACTCACAGCTACAAGTGGGATCACATAAGAGAAACTTGACCCGAGGTCCAAAAACTCATAAACATCAAAGTGAAAAACGTGAAGCATACCAGTAACAACGTTGGGAGAATCCTTCTGCTCCTGATGAGATAATAAGGCATAGAACCTGTTCTGGCACTGACCGCCAGCAATGCTAGAAGAAGCACCCTGAGAAAGAGCTGGATAGGCTAAAGGAGTTGGGGCACTATTAGCCTGAGTCTGAGGTCATATATCTCTGTTCCCCTACCTGGCATGCGAACACTCTCTAAGTTTGTGGCCCAATTTGCCACAACTAAAACAAACCCTCTATTCGGCCAAACATTCACTGGGATGGGTCTTACCATACTTATCATAGGGAGGATAGTTACTCCTGTTACTTACACTGTTCTAGTACTTGGACATAGAAGGCCTGTTCCCTTGCTCCTACCTATTTCTAAGCACGGGCGCACTAGCTGAAAAAGGTACTGGCATGGACAAATGGATTTAAAACTATGGATAGTTCCCTTCATGGGACCTAGCCTGACCATACTCATGCTGCTCAAATCTAGCCCTTTTGTTTCCTCTCACTCTATCTCTTTCCTTTATCTTGACTGCCTCTATTTATTGTGCATGAATGTTAGACTAGAAAAATCCATGTCCCTATTGAGCATAGCAGTCCTACACTCTTTCAACACCAGTCCAGATACTCTATTCACGAACTTACTCATACTAGCTCCGGTGTCAAAAATTAAATTAGGAGCATATTTTGCTAACTAGTTGAACTTCAAGCAATACTCCTTAATATTCATGAAGCCCTACCTTAACTTCATGAATTCCTCTATCTTTGCTTCCCTCATCTCCAGCAGGAAGAATTTATCTAAGAATGTATCTAGGAACACCTGCCAAGTATCAGGAGCATCATCTTCCCCTCTATTCTTCTTCCATGCAACAACCCCATCATAATCAATGTCCTTCAACCTGTGAGATGCCAATACTTTCTTTCTCCGAGACATGCATCACTTGTGTGATCTTTCTTACCTTTTTAAGATACAACTGTAGGTTCTCACCTGCCTTCGACTGATAGAACTCTAAAGGGTTCATCCTCATGAAATCAAGAATCCTAACAGCAGATAAATCACCTCCCATCTGAGATAGAACTGCGGCTTGGTTATTTGCCTAAACATTCACGGTAACTGGTTGGGCTAATGCCTGAAAGGCCGCCCGAAATTCAGCAAGACACACACTCTCTTTCAAGGAATCAACAGGATGGGGTTGCTCGATATTATTTCTATGGGCATTCGCTCTTCGGGGAGGCATTTTCTGAAATATCAGAGCATAAATCAATAGCTAGGAGAGACAACTATAGGAAAGAGAATCTGAAAGAAAGAAACAAATTTTTCCAAAAAACAAATTTTTCCAAAAATGTCTTGTAGCCTCTTGCTCATAGATGTGGCGCGCTACACAACGATGATCAAGACTCTACTTAACGCGGCTTGTTAGACTCCCTAGGACTCCTTAAACCTTAGGCTCTGATACCAAGTTTGTAACGCCTCGAAATCCTATCCCAGAGTGTCACACGGTGCTTAAGGCTACAAGTAGCCCCAAGCTAACTCTTTGAGCCTGCTACTTAGTATAAAGCTTACTTAAAGATAATGAGAGCAAAATAAGGAATTATTTCATATCATGTTTAACTAAAATCCAAATGAGTACTGTAAAAGTAACAAAATATTGTAAATTTAAATATACTGACCATCTAGTCTGACAAAGCCTCTACTACTCAACAAACTAGAGAGCCATTGGGACAGATCCCCAATTGACTCGAACTGAACTGAAAGCAGTAGAACAACTACTAAAAATACAAAAGTGTCTGGAGATAGGTCCTCAAACCATGAGGACTTACCACAGTGGAGGTGTAGATAAAAGTACTCAGGATTAGTGACACTATTGAGACTGAACACTTGAACCTACAGTATGAGATAATGCAGCACACATACGTATAGGTGGATCAACACTTGGGAATGTACTAAGTATATGTGGGTGTATGCAACTAAATATCAATAAAATAAATCTTTCCGAATAACATACATGGTTTTGTAGATGACTCGCATAGCCTGAATAAAACTCTCATAAATCATGAATAATGAAACATATAGTATAATTCACGTGAGTCATTACACTTTATTCTAAATCTGTATTCTTTCTTTTATCACAAGCTTGTAAAATAGTTGAACTCTTAAAACAATAACTTTTAGAACATGCACTTTAGTCTTTTGAAAATAAGGAACTTCTTTGAAACTCAAGGACTTAAAACCTTAATGAATTTAAGACTTGAGACTCTAGGAAACTTAGGAGTTTCTTCTAACCGACATAAACCATGTGAGCTACATGGAGTCTAATGTCTTGACCACGTTGGGGAGAGCTGTTCTATCCTTGCCATCAGAGTAGAACATTTTTCTTTTAGTGATCACTAGCTTAACAAACTTAGGGTAAATCAAATCCTACGGTGGTTCGTAGTTCTAGGGCATGAGACCTTGGAATCAAGACCAACTGCTAAATACTACTCCCATACTTAAGCTCTGAAGTTTTAAGAAAAATCCACCTCAAACAACTCAAAAATATGCAATGGAAGCCAACTATGCTTCCCTTTAGCTTAAATCAAATGGTGTGGATTTTCTTTCTTAGCTTAGGATTAAAATCAACTCTTTTCTTGAAACTTTGGTAGACTATCAACAATAAACTTTAAAACTTTAATAGTATGAAAATATCAATACACTTCTTGAAACACTTTAGAATGTATACAACAATTCATTCTTGGACTTAAGGTATGTATATTCTTAAAGGATCACAATCTCACAATTAAGGTTAATTCATGACACCAATCTTGGAAACCCTTGAAAATATCACATCAATATAGGAATGTGCAATTTATAGCATAAATTATTAATTCAAATCATAAATAAGTGAAATAATCATGCAATTCAAAGCTTTAACAATTTATCAATTCATATTCTCCAAAATAATATAATTTAGGTACAGACCCACTTGCAAAAACATGAAATTCATTTATAAAAAATCAAATCTTTGGGAATAAGAACGAAAGAAGTGTTCTTGTTCAGACCCCGCATACCTTAAATTAGGAGCTTTGGATAAACTCTGGCCCTTGGGACTCTATTCGTACACTTAAATGGATATTCGTGATGCTCTTTGGTTGAGGAATCCAATTCTTGAATCAATTTAAAGAATTAATGGTGAACTTAGGAGATTCTTGGAATTGGGTTTTGATGCTTAGGGTTTTTAATTTGAGAGAATTTTTGAGAAAAGTCATATATGATGCTTGAAATGACCTTGGATTAGGTGTTTCGATGATTTAAGGGTCTTGGAAAAAGTCCAAAGTGCCCTTTTTAACTTTTGTACGATGCTGGAATAATTGAACTGGAAAACCCGATTCTATGGGCCACTGCGACACAACACTATCACGGTGGCTCACTGGAATCTGATAAAAGGTATTCTAGGGGTCACCACGACATGGTGCTATCACGTTGTCCCACTGGTTGGGACCTGGACCTTCAGCGCGACACGCCTCTATCGGGGAATTCCACTGGAAATTGACAATTGTCAAATAGACCCTTTCCGCGATGCGCCAAGCACTAAAATGACACTGTTTTATGACTAGGACTTAAATTAGCCTTAATTTAGTGCCCGACTTTTGGATTTGGGCGGATCTTATTTTGTTGGAAAGCTAATTAAATTTCTCACATGATAAAAAGTCCAAATTAGGGAAATTCTATATGGTTTAAATGATACTCACTTAGGAAGTCATTCCTTAACCTTTTTAAAGAAAAATTAAGCTTAAGAAAAGTTCGGGGAATTACATCAAATGGGGAAAATCAACATAAATTCCTCATTTCACCTAACTTCAGTCCACAAGTTCATTCTCTCCACATCATTACTACCATACCATATAATATTCCACTCGCCTGCTCATAAGCAGAACTAGTTTACAACTAATAGAGAAAAGAAAATCAAGGGGGTAAAGTCACATAATGAGGATAGTTGATCTTAATCTTATATTATAAATTATTAAGATCTTATCAACATATTCTACTTTCTCACATTAAATATCCTTACCCATGCATACATTCCCTCTATCTTCAAATTCCATATACACCAATGAGTTTCTACCCATAACTTATTGACTAATTTACCCTTTTCCATTCACAGTCTATAAATAATTTCCAAAACTACTATAACTATCCATCCTGAGCTGCTTCCCTATTTAAATAAATAATAATCATAGATAATCACTCTCTCTACAAGCTACCACATGGTCTACTAACCTTGCTACGATATTAGACAATCACCATAAAAGGGTACATCATCCTCTACTTAAAGGTCACACAACTATATTTACCTTCTTCACTCAAGAGTTACCGCACTTCTAACAACTAAACTTATGGCTTCATAGCACTAAATTTGGAACCATCTTACTGCTCATAGGTTATGACACCTTATCAAATACTACTACTTAGGTAGAAATATTATTCTAATATTCTTACACATATCATTACCCTTAAGAATGACATTTGCAACAAAGATTTTAAAAGGGACTGAATACACTTCAAACATCAGGCTCAAATATATGATTGATATATAGGGGTATAAGCTTAAATCAACACACTTTGAAGAACTAGCAAACTACTTTCAAGTCCTTGTGCAATTTCATAACCTTTTATGACTCAATTAGAAAGGACCACATTATTTAGACTCTAATATTTTATACTTGAATTTTCTCGAAGTGAGACATAGCTAATAAAATAAGAGTAAAGAAGGAATTTGGATAACTTCCATATGGACAACACAATGGCACGATCCAAAGTATGAAATAATAGTAAACATCTCCTAAATGCCTCATAGCTTTTTCCTTATAAATGTAGTGCACTACAGACCTTTAAAAATGACTCTACTAAATATGTCTTTGTTGACATCATGGGACCATAAATCGTGCTTTGATACTAAGCTTATCATGACATGAGCTGAGGCACTGTCCACGATAGGTATCCCGAACCACAAAGGCCCGAGAGACACTTTAGCATATTATCATAAGCATAATCCATACATAAATTAAAATGCGAAAGATATAATAATATTCAATGAAAACTTATGATCCAAAATGTATCAACGAAATTATGGAAATATGATACTCAAATTCCGTCTATAAAGCCTCTAATGAAAACTAACTGTCTAGGTCAGGACAAAGCCCCAGATGTACCATACATTGAAAGACTCAACATATGAGTAAATGCCTTCTGAATGATCAATGGCTCACCAATTCTATAATATCCCAAGTGTTCTGCTGATGTGATGGACTATAGGACTATACCACAGAACCTAAAACATAGATGATCAATACTAGAAAGTTCTGGTATGTAGAACAATAAAAAAAAACACATAATTTATGTAAAATAAGTGAGAGAATTATCAAAACAAATTATCATAATATATATAGAAACACACAGGCAAAATCAATGAGCCTAAAAACATTCTTGTAAGTCATGACTCAACTCTTTGTTTTATTTCTGAGCTAGATAGTACACCCTAGAAGTCTACAATCCCATGAGTAATATGGAATCCTATATTAACTCATTGGCTAAGCCTCCAACCCATGTTTGCTGCTACGGCTGGATTTTTAATCTCTACTAGGCCAGATGGCCGTCACTCGCGTATAATCCCCTATTTCAGTGAAAAATAAAATTGGTGTCGATAAAATGCAATTGCAGGCAATCAGTTATCTAAATTGTTCCTTCTTTGGGTAATCATCTAACTCTCTTTAAGCCTAATTTTAGCCTCTTAAATACATACTTCATGGTTATAAACAATTCTTTTCTTATTCTGTCAAGGGCATATCACAATAGGGTATTGTCATACCCAGACTTGCAAGTCATTCATATCATATCAAATCCATATATCATATCAAATCCATAGATTTTTACTTTCAAAAATATGCAAATGACGACCAAAAGATTTATCAAATCACTTGAGAGTTCTTGTTTTCCAAAAAATATGAACTTATGCAACACTCTCTTTTCTAGACGTTAACACATGTTGGTCAATTCTTTCATTAATTGCATGTAGTTTTTTCACTAGGATACCAAAGTAGAACATAAATCAGCTTATTAAAAGAAACATAAAAAGACCATCCATAATAAGTAGTGATCCATTAAAACTCAAGGATCATCCTCATTCGTAATATAACCCCCAACACTAGCTATACATAAATCCCATGATAAAAAGGGGGCATATAATTCATGCTCTCAAACCCAATTCACAATTCATAAAATGCTCTGATGAAAATTTCATCATGGGTAAGGGAATTTCACAAGTCATGTTCATAAATAAATTTTAAAACACAAATCATTTATATACAAGATTATAAATCAAACTTATAGAAACCCCCATGATAATTACGTACTTTCATCAAGACGGGTTTATGATGCATGCTCTTTAAACGATTTCCAAACTGATTACATATATATATATATACATATATACATATATACATATATACATATATATCCTTAAATCTTGTTAAAAACATAAAATTTATGCCCATGAGATTTGGGTTAGTACCACATACATTTTGATAGAGAAAAATTGAAAAGAACATAGACAGATTTGCCCTTTGAGATCAAAATCCTCAAACCCTAGGTGGTTTATCCTCTCTTGCTTAAGGGAAGATGATTTGGGGATTCGAAAGGTTAAAAAACATGTATTAAGACCTTAATTTCTTCTATATATGATTAGGAGAAGTTATAGGATGTGAAAATACCCTAACTCCCTTAAAATAGAATGCAACAGAGCACTTTTAGATGCTTGGCTTTTGCTTGGCAGCGCATGGCCAAAGACAACATCAGGATTGGCAGCACACAGATAAAGCCAACCCATTCCAGTGGATTTTTCTGATTCCTTCGTGGCATAGGCCTAGCGCAAAACTAGACAGTGTCTTACTAAAACACTCATAGCTTTTGACTCGAAACTTAGATTGACGAATGGTCAGTTGCATTGGAAAGAGGACTCAAAGATACTTAATTTAATTTATAATGGCGTACATAACTACTTATGTTAGAGGAGTAATGTTTTTTAGTAGTTGAAACATAAAAAATCACCTACTCAATCGATAAGAACGTGCTCAACTTAACTTTGAGCTAGGAGTCTTTGATGACATATACTCATCTCCAAAGATGTTATCACACTAAAGCAATGTTATTCACACTTATTTCCACTACAAACCATTGGATTCAGGTCAATATACATCAAAAATATAGTTCAACTTTAACCTAAAAAAACAAGGTATTACATGGTTACTCCAGCATCATGATTTTTTCAAAGAAGATGTATAGGATGGGAAAGGGGAGAGATGAAGGTTGAGGAAAGATGCAATAAAGTAGTCAAGGTTACTAAATCGAAGGGTAATATATAAGTTGGAATAAATTTAAAGTTGTAGTATAAACAGTAATATAATGCATTAAAAGATATTATGTCAGCTTTGGGACAAGCCCTTAGGGGTTCTCCAAAAGGTCTCACACCATTAAGAGACCCTACACCTTATATGTAGTTTTCCAATCCCTTCAGCTACCAATATGAGACTTTAGTTCGCATACTTAATAATCTCTCCCTCGAATTGAGTTACATGTGGCCTATCACCACGATTCATGGGTGAATTTCAAAGATTTGATCCCTGCCACCCACACCTAATAATCTTATCCCTAGAACTATGTTCCACGTGGCCCAATGCCATGATCCACAAGATAATTTTTAAGATTCACTATGTGTCCAACTATATCGCCTACGTATTTTATGACAATCTAAGCCCGTAACTAGCTTCTTCTTGTGTGTGCATCTCTAAGCTAGTGTGGGTACTAAATCCAGTCATAAACTATATTTCTCTGCCATATCACCACACCCATACCGTCAAGCCTGTCCTCTGATACCAGTTATTGGGCTCAATCAACCCAAAGATACTCTTATATGATATGATATTGAGCCAAGCCCAAACTGCTTTCCCAAAATGCCTTACACCAGTAAGAGATCCTAAACTTTATATGTAGTTTTTCAGTCCCTTTAGCTACCAATACGAGACTCTAGTTCACACACTCAACACTTTTGAGATTCTTAATTTGAGCCGTAGTTGAGTTATTTGCCAACTTATTTCTCTCTTCTCCAACCTCTATGATTTTTTACAAATCATATGCTCTCAAATAGGGTCTCATTTTTATAGCCTAAACTGGATAATTATCTCCAGAAAAAATATGAGATGAAAGAATTGAGAAATTTCATGAAGCCATAACAAATAACAATATTGGCTTTTACGTAGGTTTCTCTTTTGGGTTTTCTATCACTCAAAAGTTCTCAAATCGAAAAGTTCTCGAAACCATTTGTTTCTCTAGAGAATAAAGTAAAAATGCTGGAACTAAAATAATTTAGGTTCTTTTATTCATTCACTTGATATAAAATAAAATAGGAACTTCCTTAAATATATCATATTTAGAAAATATTTATCATTTACAGCAATATAATTTTAATATACACATAATCCCATAAATATCATAGATTGTTTTACCAAAACAAGCATGATACATTTAAAAAACTTATAATATATTGATATAGCATGCATAATTCACTTTTAGTAAATAGATTAATACATCTATACTGTATGCATACAACATTTTTAATAAATAGTACATTTTTTTTTATAAAAACATGTATAATACATTTTTACACTTCTAATACATGTGTATTGCATACATAATTCACTTTTAATATCCTCTCTCTTTCAAAATATTTGACCTTTGTTGACTTGACACTCTCCTTAAGAAAAATACTAATTATGTATTTATTTTACCAAATTATCCTTATTAATTATGCTTTAAAAATATAAATTTGCGTATTTACTCTTTTTTTAATCATTTAATGATGGGAGTAGTATTGAAAGAACATAATAAAATTCTGCTAATTTCATAAAAGAGACAACTAAATTGAAATAAATATTTTTTATAAAGAGGGACAACTAAAAAAAAATAGAGGGTACAAAATATTTAAAGATGATAAATACTTAACAAATATGGTATAGCTTGGTTATAAATATAAATAAGAAGTATATTCAAAAGCAATAAATATTCTATAAAAGTACTCAAATAGGTAACTTTTTCCTAAAATAAATAGATGAAAACTCCTATAGTATTTTAATAACTAGGCTTCTAATAAACTATTCTATCTCAACTAACCAACCAAATTTTTGACATAAAAGATTAAATTAAAAATAAGGAATAACAATAAATATCTCAATACCTCAGCATTTTTTTAATTATAATATTTTTCAAGATATCGATATACTTAAAATTAAGTTTGAGTTATGTGCATTAATATTGTGTATTTACATTATGCTAATATTGTTTCTAATTGCAGGTACTTGATGACACAACTAGGTTAATCACAGGTGAAACACACCATTACTAGAATACGCTATGCAAAATTAATGGAGTATACCTTAAGTCCAAATGTTTCATGTGATGTACTAATCTCCATGAAACATTTTCTTAAATTCAGCCAGAACTCTTTTATGAAGAAATGACGGAAAAAGTAAACCTCCTTCAACATTATTTTTCTTGAATTTAGCTCTATGAACATAAGTACAGGTAAAATATAGGTAATAAGAAATACGATAGAAACAATCAAAACAAAGAAATATGAGTTAATATGAGTGCTAATAATGATTAATACTCATTCGCATTCATTGCGCTCCAGGCTTGTAGAAATATTTTTTCACATTTGCCCTTTCATCCCGGAAGCCTTTTACCATAGCCTCTGGTTATTTTCTCCACACAAAAAGAAAAAGAGGTAGACAAATTATGAAAAAAAAATTAAAAATAAAAATAAAACATTGATGTCTAAACTTCTTTCTTCCACCAAAAACTACTAATTGCCTTTTTACGTTGCAAAATTCTTCAAAATTCCCAGTCCACACACAATTAATTTCTTTCAGACTCCCAGGTCTGCAATTCTCACTTTTCATATTGTTACTGACAATCCCGTTTTAAGCTAGGCATTGACAAGCCTGCAATTGGCAGATAATAACTTTCTTAGTCCGATGAAATGGTAAAACAATATGATTCGTCAGAAAAGGACATAATGGTTACTTTTTTCCATCTGGATATATTAACAATCTGAGCTAACTTTTCTCATAAGGTAACATGCATATATTGTTCCCAATTCATGTGGAGATCTGATAAAAGGGTACGATTATTTGACATTGGATGTATGACTGGCTCAATCTAGAAATTCACCTAGACCACAGAGAAGAAAATTAAATTTTATCCCATGAGTTTCATGTATCTTGGTAATGATGTATGTTCCATCACCTTTAAAGTTTGTATTTATTCAGTTAATGAATTGAAAAGCTGGGCAGAAGGGATATTCTAAAGCATGGCTTATAATGCTACAAACAAGGCACAGTCATCTTCTTCTCAACCGCCTCTCATCCAAAAACTAGCGGATGATCCTGTAAACCCCAAGAACACACAAAGTAGCGTTACATGTGTTTATCAGTCACATATTGGGGAATTTTGGCGCAACGTAACAGTTATATGGACCAAGAATCTAATGAATCATTCTGTGACCCTAACGGTTGATAGCGTGGAAAGTGATTATCATCAAACATGCAAGATTGATCTTAAACCTTGGCATTTTTGGGCCAAAAAAGGATACAAGACCTTTGAGGTAGATGGGAATCAATTGGAGGCTTATTGGGATCTAAGATCAGCAAAATTTTCTGGAAGTCCAGAACCATTTTCGGATTTTTATGTTGCACTAGTTTCCGAGGAAGAGGTTGTGTTGTTTTTAGGGGATTACAAGAAAAAAGCCTACAAGAAAACTAAATCAAGGCCAGCCCTTGTGGATGCCCTGTTGTTTTACAAGAAAGAACATGTTTTTGGTAAGAAGAGTTTCTCAACTAGAGCTAAATTTGATCAAAGGAAACAAGATTGTGACATTGTGGTAGAAAGCTCGACAACAGGACCTAGGGATCCTGAGATGTGGATAAGCATAGATGGGATTGTTTTGATTCACATAAAAAACTTGCAGTGGAAATTCAGGGGAAATGAAACCGTCTTAGTGAACAAACAACCAGTGCAAGTCTTTTGGGACGTGCACGCTTGGTTGTTCTGTCAACCTGGGTCGGGTCATGGCCTGTTTATTTTTAAGCCGGGGGCATCTGAGGATGACAGTGACAAGGAAGAGAGTAGCGTGGGTGGTGGTAGCGATTGCAGTGACCATAGCAAGTATTATTCGACGTTGAGCTACTCTAAAGCATCGCCATTCTGTCTCTTTTTGTATGCATGGAAAATTGAGTGAGGGCCAAGCACACCATTGAATGTTGAAAAATGCTAAAGTTGTATAATTGGTAAGGTAAGATGGGATTATAAGCATGAGCTTCCAGTTTCAAAGAAATTGTAACTTCATAAGCAAATGTCTTGTGGAGATCAGCCGAATAAGTCAAATTTCTTGGTGTTTTCACTCCTAATTATGTCGTGTGAATTTTGTATAAATATTATTCGATATAGCGCTATGCTTTTTTCACCTAGGAGGATGTTGTGTCAGTGCACTGGGCGGGCACACTCTGCATATATATGTATAGTCGGACAATTCAACAAATTCAATTATATATATGTTTTGCCTGCACCAATTGTTATTGATAAAATAATGAGTTTAGTAGTATTTCACATTCACTGAATTAAAGTCATATATGTATAGTTCATTATTCTTCAAATTTTTATCCTTCAAATTTCCGTCAACTTAAGAGTTGGAGATTTCGTGGTGCTCGACCTTGTTCTGATCATATACGATCAAGTTGTTGGATGACTGACTATTTTCGTTCATCTAAACGTGTAACCTTAAAAATATGTGTTCTTCATGAAGTCTTCCCCAAGTCTGTTTTTGAATTCCCTTTTTTTCAAATATAGTCTTGCTCGGCGTTTTCACTTTTATATTCTGCCTCCGGGAAGAATTACCTTCATTGCAATATCTACTAAGACATTCTGAGAGTTACTAAATGTACAATTGGTATATCTATTACATGTATAAATTTTTTAGTTTTTATTTATTTGCATAAATATTTCCATGTTTTGACTTGAAACCAATAGATTTAGTTCAACTTACTAAACCTAGTCTACATGTAAGATCTATCTATGCAGCTCTCTGACTAGAAAATTGTACTTGCTTTCAAATCTGTGCAGTTTTTCTTTTGGAGGAACAATTTATGAAGACATGATCGTTACTGGAATATCTTTCCGCTATGAAGATCCCTGTAAATTTTAAACTATTTCCTCGACAGTCTAGACAACATAATCAAATTACAATGTAAGGAAAAATGCCAAAAAGAATTTACCTGTTGGATGAGAAACAACATGCTTTATTACAAATTAGTGTCTATTTACTGCTTTATTAGTTTTACTTAGTTTTACCAAGTTTAAGGGTTAGTTCCTATATATTTGGGATAAGTTAGAATCAATAACAAAGTGTACCAGTACTTTGATATGGTAGTATATTTTCAGCAGTGTTTTAGGAGTAAGTTGTGCTAGTTTAGGAGTAAGGTTGGGATTCTTCAATCTCTGTCGTCGTTATTTTTCTGTGAGAAAATTCTTATTGTGTAACATAGATCAATTTAAGGGGAGAAGTGGTGCAAATGCACAGAATGGTGTTGAGGAACTTGTAGGAACTAACTACAACTATTGGAGGATGTGTATGGAAACTTATCTTCAGGGTCAAGACTTGTGGGAACTGGTTGCTGATTCAGATACAGAAATTCCAGCAAATACTACTGCTAATATTGAACCACGTAGGAAATGAAAGATCAAGTGTGGGAAGGCTCTATTTGCCTTAAGGACATCGATAAGTAAAGAGTTTATTGATCATGTCTGTGATGTTGGTTCTCCAAAGCAAGTCCGGGAAACTATTGAAAGGTTATTTTTCAACAAGAATACAACAAGATTACAATTCTTGGAAAATGAATTGGCAATGACAATGCAAGGAACCATGTAGATTTCAGAATATTTCTTGCGAGTGAAGAATATTTGTGCTGAAATTTCAGAACTAGATGCCACCGAGAAGATTAGTGAAGTCCGTTTAAGGAGATTCCTCATTCTTGGTTTAAACAAGGAGTATACACCCTTTGTCAGCTCTATTAAAGGATGGGCGCAATAACCATCGGTTGAGGAACTGGAAAATCTATTGTCTAATCAAGAAACTTTGGCTAAAGAAAAGGCCAAAGGTTTCAACTCTGAATATGGAGTTGTTTTTTTCTCAAAAGGAAAGTCAAATGAGGATGATCTAGAGGTAGGTACTAATCGGAGGAAGGTTGCTGGCAATAATTCACAAGGCTAAAAATCAATTAGGTGTCATAGGTATGGGAAGCTTGGACATATTCAGAGATAATGTCGTGTTAAGATCTCCAAAGCAAATTTGCATATGAAGATGGACAAGATGATGAACCTAAATGGGAGCATTGTTTTACTATTAAAGACATTGAAATAAAAGATAATGCGACGTTTGAATCGACACCAACTGAATCTCATATCAATTATGTTGACTTCAAGGAAGAGTGAATAGTTGATTCTGGTTGTACATACCATGTGAATGGCGGCGATTCACTATTTTCAGAGCTGGGACAACATAAGGGAGAAAAAGTTATTGTAACGACTGATAACTCGACTTTTCTAGTAATGAAAAAAGGGGTGGTTGACATTGGTTTTGATGATTCAAACATCAAGCTAAATGATGTCTATCATGTTCCAGGTTTGAAGAAGAATCTAGTTTCAGTTTCTCAAATTACTGATCTGGAAAATATATTTTGTTTGGTCCAGATGATGTGACAGTACTTGGTAACATGAAAAATATTGAAGCTGATGCTCTATTTTCTAGTAATAAGAAATGCTCAATATTTGTCATGTCAGCAGGAGAGGCGTATATGAAGAAAATAAGCCAAATAGATAATGCAGCGATATGGCATGCTTGGTTGGTGCATTTAGGTTATCAAATGCTATAAAAGATCTCTTCAGATAAACTCTTAGATAGAATGCCTACTCTGAAAAATACACAAGAAAAAGTGATTTGCCAGGGATGTCAATATGGAAAATCACATCGCCTTTCTTTCAAAAACTCAGTAAATCGTAGATCAGCTCCATTTGAACTAGTGCACACAGACCTGATGGGATTGATAAGAATAATAAGTTGTACCGGCTATTGATATGCAATGATATTGGTAGATGACTTCTCCAGATTTTCTTAGGTATATTTTTTGAGGGAGAAAAACGAAGCAATTTCCAAGTTCGTTAATTTCAGCAGAACTGTAAAGAAGGAGTTTGGGCAAAAAATAAAGTGCTTGAGAAGTGACTATGGTGGTAAATTTATGTCAACTGATTTCTTTCAATTTTGTGAAGAAAATGGCATTCAAAGATAGATGACATGTCCCAATACCACTCAATAGAACAGGGTTGTAGAAAGAAAATTATCACATCTCTCTTCAGCAAGTCTTTTATGGATACACGATAATAATCTAACTCATGAGCTATGGGTAGAAGCATTTCAATGTTCATTCCACGTTGTAAATCGTGTACCTCCTTGGTATGGTAAGGAAAAGACTCCTTTTTAATTTCTATATGATCAAATCCAAATGTTAGTTACTTTTGGGTGTTTGGTTCTATTTGCTATGTTCATATTCCTAAATCAAGTAGAACCAAACTTGACCCGAAAGCAAAGAGATGTATGTTCATTGGTTACGACTTATTTAGGAAAGGGTAGAAGTGCATGGATCCAGAAACCAAAAGGTTTTTTTACATCTAGAGATATTGTGTTTGATAAAGTGTCATCTTGGTGTACAATCCAAAAATAAGTCTGGAGAATGTCACACTTGATGATTACAAAAATGAGTCATTGTTTCCTAAAATTAATGCTCAAGGATTTGATGAATCTCCTACCCCAGCTATAGAATCTTCGTCTTTAGAAAATGGGCAGCAAATGGCTAGAATATCCTTGAGGGAGAAAAGGCAACCAAATCATTTGAAAGATTATCAAGTGTAATTAAATTACTGCACTGTGACTTCATGTTTCTTCAATGGAGCGTTTTTTGAAGAACCTAAATAGACCCGAAAAACACCATTAATTCTAGCAGCGGGGACTCCCTTCTTCAAAACAATTAAACAGACCCGCAGCATACAAAATCAATGCAGGTTTTTCCTCTTTTCTTAAGATTTTTGGCCTAGATTCGCGACAAAAATTAGACGGGTGTACACCAAGGTTGGTGAGTTTGTTGGTTAAGGTTTCAACTCGGGGTATTCTTCTTCTCATTCGAATAGTATTTGTATTCAAAAATTTTAACTCGAGATCCAATTCTACTCGTATTATCTTTAAATTTTATTAAATTTATTTGTTTTGTGTGATTACGATATAATGTTCTTGAATATGTGTTTATTGTGATCATGTTGAATTGTTGGGATTATATTGAATGTATTGAATTCATTCGAATAAGAAAATTGGATATGGTTTGATTAATGATTGATTAATTTTGATTTGTAGGAGAAATTGGTAATTTGAGAATAGAATTAAGGGTGGGAATTGAAAATAAATAAAAGACAAATATTGGTTGTTTTGGTTCATTGTTGATTGTTTAATTTTGAATAGACATTAGTTTTTGATAACCTCGATAGTATCATGTTTAGACCGACGATTGGTAGGCAAATTTTAGGTTTTGGGGTATGAAACTCACAGGATTCTATATCATTGAATGTGTGAATATCTGTGTTCAATGATTTCTCCATTTTTATTATATTTCATCAAATATATTCATTCGTCGAAGAATGCCTCGAGGTCATATTGTACTTATTCACCAGGGAATGCCCCGAAGTATCACGTACGCAAATGAGACTCGTGATCAAGGCCTGAGGCATCGGGTAAAGCATTGCAGCATAGTTTAGGACTAGTGTAGGTTTACTTTTCAGTACCTTTTTATTTTGGGTCTTTAATAAAATGGACTGGACACTAATTTTGATTTTGTTTGATTTTTTGTTTCGTGTTTATGTATTTGTTGGTTTATACCTTCAAAGTGTTCATGCTAGTCGATATACTCCATAAAGCAATCATGGTCAAAGAACAGGATTGAGGGGTGTGTAACACCTTCCCCTAGGTCAACAAAATTTCTTAACCTGAATCTCTGTTCGTGGATCAGTTTACAAAAGTAAAAAACCATTTTGAAAAGGGATTCCAAAAGTGACTTCACACACCAAATTTATGTCAAGTGGTGACTCTGTGTTTGAATCTAAATAATTCTTTTCAAAAGAAATTTTCATTTTATGTCACTCAATAATAAAAAATCTTTCAAAACTTAAAATGAATCTTTTTGGTTAAAAGGGTGTGCGACAGCTCTGGCGACTCTGCTTGGGATTGTTCATAATTCGAGCTTATTTTTTGGACTTGTATCAACTTAGTTTGACATTATGGGTGTATAAACATTATTTGTGTTATCATTTGTGTTATTGTTTTATCATTGTTGTGCGCCTATGCGCTACGTGTTTACAACTTTCTCTTATGTGTTACCACTTTATATTTGGCATCATTTGCGTACCCCAAGTTAATATTTTCTGCAACAAGTCACAGAGTACACGTTGTGTACATTAACTCTAGTTGATTCACCCTTATTTTAGAAGGGGGAGTCGTCGGATGTATGGAAAAGGTAGAAAGAAATCCAAGCCACTATCGACAATATGCTCCCCTGAACGTCCTTGTTAGTGGAGCCCAACCTTTAGGTCATGCTTATCTGCATCATAATGAGATCTAGCAGGTCCCACTTGGTCCTTTGTAGGAGACTCACCCCTAAAGCATCCCTGCATGCTAATTGTTGCTTCTTTGACGATAGCAGAGTCATTTAACGGACTGGTTTAGGAAAGCATGTGCTAGAATTAAAGGAGCGTGTGTTTAGGAAAGGAAAAAGAAAAAAAATTTCATAGTTGTTTAGAGGTTCATGAAACTTATTTTTCATAATCCAAAAAATCAAAAAAGAGTTTCACCTTTTGCACTCATTTTTCAAAAACAATAACATCAAAAAACATTTTTTTTATTTCTTTAGTAAGCATTCACAATTCGAAAACTCCTAAAATATTTTTTTCAATAGGATCTTTTTGTAAAAAAGAAAAATTCAAAAAATAATAGAAGTTTTGTATATTTCATATAATGAAAATACCAAAAAGATTTTTCTTTCATAGTTGTTGGTGTCATTTTTATGTGACATGTCAAACTGAAAACTAAAAAATATTTTATTGATGTTGTTCATCGTCTGTCTATGGCCGTGTCTCTCAATTTAAGGTTTAGTTCGTTATTTAATCCTTAACTATCCAATCTGGCCGAAATACACACACCCGATTCTCCTCTTTCGGGAGTGAGATACGTAGGCCCTTCTAAGGTTCGGTGATCTTATATCAAAAGTCCAAAAAGATTTTCTTCACTCTTTATTAGAGTAGGTGTTTCATATACATTTTTAAAAGAAAACTACAAAAAAGATTTTTCTTTAATAGGTTCAAGTTTCATTTTCGTATGAAATTCAAAATATAAAACCCAAAAAGATTTTCTTTGGTAATCATAGTTTTCATTTTGTATAGGAATCTGAAAAAATTCAAAATTATTTTCTTCACTCTTCATTAGAGTAGGTGTTTCATATACATCTTTAAAAGAAAGCTACGAAAAGATTTTCCTTTAATAGGTTCAAATTTTATTTTATTATGAAATTTAAAATCGAAAATAAAAAAATATTTTTCTTTGATAATCATAGATTTCATTTTGTATAGAAATGTTAAAGCTAAAAAATTCAAAAAGATTTTCGTCAATTCTTTTGACAATTTGTTATTTTCTTTCTTCTTAAAGTGAAAAAAAAGAGTTTGATTGGCAATGTTGTACCAAAACTTTGTGAAGTACACACACTTGATTCTCCTCTCTCGGGAGTGGGATATATAGACGCCCTTCTTGGGTTTGGTGATCTTTTCAAAAGAAGACATGTGAAAAAAAGGTTTTGAAAAAGTGCTAAACTCTAACACATTTGTTATTTCTTATTTAGTTAGTTTAAGGTGGTTGGTTAGTGGTATTCTGCCTGTTCCTCATTACACCAAATCCAAGGAAGGTTTAGTTGTGTTTAACAAGGATGTAGAGAGTGACATCATGGATCAACCAAAGAGTCATAAAAATGAGAGTTTAAAGCAAGCGATTAGGAAACTAAGACAACAAATGACGAAAATGCACCGAGCTTGGGTCAGTGGGTTGGCCCCTCCTCTATTTACCACTATTGATCTTGCAAATATCTAGAGTTTTCCACCAAATCGCAAAGTCAGTTTCCTACTGTTGTTGATGTACTACAACATGACTTAGAATTCATTCCAAGCCAAAAGCATCCCAATACTTCCACTACTCTTTCTCGAGCTCCTCAACTTAATCCTACAACATTGACAACACCATATGTCCTCTGTGATTTTATTACTTAATTCTCCACTGAGACATCTATATTGGCTAGTCGCCTAATGGTTGTGCTTCCCTATGCTGATAGTGTACCCATGTTCAATACTTTTGGTGATCATTATTATACTCCCGAGCCTACTTTTACGTTAATTGGAAAAAAAAAATTTCTTATCAAAAAGCCTAGCATGCTTAGAGAGCCTGAGAAAATGGTTGGAAAATTGAAGAATGTAGAAAATGCTATGAAAAGTTTCCTAGGACTAAAGGGTAAGAAGTGTTTCATATAAAAGCTGGCGCATGTCTTTAAGTGTTAACTTTCCTCCAAGCCTTGAGCTATCAAAATTTGAGGAGCGAGATGTACATGAAGAGACTCTGAAATATTTAGGACAATATTGCAATGAATTAAAGAAAATTGGAGGGAAGAAGAATGATAAAGATGCAACTGCCACTGTAGATGGAAAACGGGCACATCCAAGAAGACCATGTCATTTTTATCCTCAGTCTCAATCCCAAGTTCATTATCAAGCTCCATATAATCACTCCCAAAATCCATTATACTTTATCTCCCCACCTCCATATATAGTATACTGCACATAGCCATATGTTCAACTCCATTCTTACTCACAATGGCGCGCACCAGCGCCTCGGAGTCACCCTCCAACTCCACAAACATATCAAATCCCCTCTAGGCCCGATGTTCCATCTATGTCAAACAATGAGAAGAGACAGAAGCCTAAGGATAGTTTCACACTAATTGGAGAATCGTATGACAATCTTGGGCATACTTTTAATCCGGGTACAAGAAATTTTGATCATAATTTATGATATGCGTATCATTCTGATGTTCTGGGTCATAGTATTAAAGATTGTCGGGATTTGAAAAGAGAAATTAAAAAGATGATTCAAGATAAATCAATTATGGTGCAGAAAATTGACAGTGAGGAAAGCTCTAGTCATGCTAATATGCAAACCAGTGGCTAAGATGTCTAGTAGTTTGTTTTGTTTACTTTTCTATTATCCAAATTATTTCAGGATTGTAGTTCGGAATCTATCTTGTTTTGTCCCTTTTTCATTTATGTTCAAACCCTTCAATCTTTCATTTTAACTAAATAGAGTGTCCTTTTTCCCTTTGAGTTTTAAATATGTGTTTTTTTGTTTTTATTTACATTGTACATTTTAAGGTGATTCTAGTGATATGACATGCTGGCGAAATTTTCAGCTAGACCTTGATATCCAGTTTAAGCATGAAATTTGAATCAGAGGGCTAAAATTAGAAAAAAAAAACATCTGACAAAGTAGGTAGAGTGCTGAGATATTTGGTGACAAGTTGAATCCTTCTTAAAAAATTAAGGCAATTATTTTGAGAATCACAAGAATAAATTGTTCATCAATTGAAAGCATAACTCAATTAGGTCAAATAGTGGACGCGTGATCCTTATATCCAGAGAAAAGAAAGAAAATCAGCTTTACAAATGAATGAGTTCATTCGACGTGAGGGATGCATAACAAAGGTGGAGTTGTATGTTGGACAATGTTAAGAAGAAGTAGTGATGCGCATGCTCAATTAAAGTTAGTGCTGTAAAAATGTCACAAATGATCTTCATCTTTTACTTTATATTGCATGATATGTACTTGTATTTTAAAGGATTAATATGACGAAGGCATTTCATTATACTATCCAAACATTGTGTCATCCTTTGTTTACACCATTTGAGCTTTAGTTCTATTTACTTTCATACCCCTCTTTTGGAATAACGATAGAGTCAACAAAGTTCGAATGAAAAGTGTTGAGCAAAAAATAGAGTCAGAATAATTCAAAAAAATGTCCAAAGAGAAGGAAAAAAAGAGTTTCAAGATAAATAGATGCGGAAAAGGCCCCAAAGAGAAAAGGAATCAATAAAAGAAAAGAGAAAAGAAATCAGAATCAAGCAAAAGAATAAGTTGTCAGAACTACGTGTGACCTAATTCTCCTCTCTCGGGAGTGAGATTCATAGGTTGTCATATTAGGGGCTCGGTCCAACCAAATAAATAATTTAGAGTCACCCAACCAAAAGAAACTAGGGCATGAGTTAATCCTTATTGTTTGAGTCGATTCCAAAAGTTATAAGTTCTAACCCACTTCAAGTGTCATTTGAGCCTCATGCCATTCTTTCTTTCTAACCTTATTCAAAAGCCAAGTTACAACCAAAGAAAAACCTTTAGATCAATCTTTGGGAACTACTCGCCTTCCTCAGCATAAGGAATCAGGATAGAAATAAAAATGAAGAGTCTTATTGGTGAAAACCCTCACGAGCACGTTAAGGTGATGGTAAGTTAAGATAGATAAAAATGAGAGAATATTATCAGTGGAAACCCTCACAGGCATTGTAAGATGACTGTGAGTTGAGAGAAATGAAAATAAGATAGTTTTATTAGTGAAAAACCCTCACGGACACCATAGGGAAATGGTGATCCGAGAGAGAAAAATGAGAGAGGCTTGTTTACTAAAACCCTTCAAGGTGTCACTAGCCGAATGAAGTTTATAAGTGTAATTGACCTAAGAAAGCAACTCACTTTCAGGGTCATTAACTCAACAACAATTGGTGAAAGTTTGGATGGAAAGATCAGGTAGCTTAATCCAAAATGCATGACATAATCATTAGAGTTGACTGGCATTTTTAGATAAATTTTTTATTTCTTTGTTTCAAATGGGGACATTCATTGTCATTTCTTTTCTTCTCTTTAAATTTATTTTCTTTTCTTTAGTCAGTTATCCAAATTAAAAAAACTAATTGTCATTTTTATCTTGTCTTTGAGTCAAGTCTATGTCAAAACAAGTGAGAAAATATTTTAAAACTGGCTACCAGTTTTTTCAATTGCATAAAGCAGTACAAAAAGCCAGCACATATAAGAAATATAATTGTGAGTCAGAATACGACATGCAGAAGGTTGTTGTCAATAAACACCAAGGTTTAAAAGGTATTATCTGAGAAACATAGCAAAGCAGAGATATTGTGTTTATTTCAGAGTCACTCTTAATATTCTGTGTTTGGATCAATGATGCAACAAGGCAATGAGAAATGCTAATGATTGGAAATAAGATTTAAATATGATAAGTGAAAGCGAAATCGCCTAAAAAGTCAAAGCCACAAGCCAACCACCCAATTTTAAACTCACATGTTTTCTTTGTATGAAATAGGAACAGTTGCTACTTTCAACTCAAAGGCTCTAAAGCACAAATGTCCAGAAGTGCAGTTCCTAATTTCTGCAAATGCAAGAGCAAAGTTGTTGAACAGGTTTGGTAATCGCAATTATGGTAAAACTCATCTTTTTGTACCCCTAAGAGACACATTCTCTAATTTGGGTCTTTTATGTCTCACGATTAGGAGGGGAACTTCCTAATTTGAATCGTTAATTCTAAAAGATGCACTTTTAGCAAGAACCTTTCACCTTAATTCTTAAGAGAGGGACTTGTTGGTCTCAGTCATTCAATTTTACCCTCAATAAGGGCATTTGTTGATCATGATATTGATTAATATTTGCACTATGCACAGTTGCAAGTAGTTGTGATTAAGTTTGACACCCGTAAAAGCTTTTAATGAAAACTGGGGAAAAAAATAAAAAATAATTCATGTTAAACGGAACTTCACTTTAGGACTCTCCTAGAAAGTGAGATTTATTTTTCTGGAAATGAAATATTTCTTTATCATAATCATTGTGTGGGATAATTTTTATTCTAGATTGATATTGATTTTAGGAGCCCGCCTAAAGAATAGGGTGATGAAATTGAAAGTCAGGATCCCACCTGAAGAACAGGGCGATGAAATTGAAAGTCAGGAGTCCGCCTGAAGAACATAGTGATGAAACTGAAAGTCAAGAGCTCGCCTAAAGAACAGGGTGATAAAATTGAAAGTCAGGAGCCCGCCTGAAGAACAGGGTGATAAAATGGCAAGTTAGGAGCCCACCTGAAGAACAAGGTGATGAAATTGAAAGTTGGGAGCCAACCTAAAGAACAGGGTGATGAAATGGCAAGTCAGGAGCCTGCCTGAAGAACAGGGTGATGAAATTGAAAGTTGGTAGACCGCTTTAAGAATAGGATAATGAAATAGTAAGTCAGGAGCCTGGCTGAAGAATAGAGTGATGAAATAACAAGTCAGGAGCCCTCCTAAAGAACTGGATAAAAAAATTGTAAGTTTGGAGCCTGCCTGAAAATAGGGTGATAAAATGGCAAGTCAGGAGCCTGATTGAAGAACAAGGTGATGAAATTGAAAGTCAGGAGCTTGCCTGAAAAATAGGCTAATGAAATTAGAAATTGGGAGACCGCCTAAAGAACAGGGTGATGAAATTGCATATTAGAAGCCCGCCTGAAAGAATAGGTTGATGAAATTGAAAGTCAGGAGCCAGCCTGAAGAAACAGGTGATGAAATTGCAAGTCAGGAGTTCGCCTGAAGAACAGGGTGATGACCTTTAAAGTTAGGAGCCGTCCTAAAGAATCAGGAGTCAGGAGCAAGCCTAAAAAATAGGTAATAAAATTGCAACTCTGGAGACCGCCTGAAGAACAGGGTGGTGAAGTTGGAAGTCAGGAGCCCGCCTGAAGAACAGGGTGATCAAATTTAAAGTCAGGATCCCGCGTAAAGAATAGGGTGATGATATTGCAAGTAAGGAGCCCACCTTACAAATAGGGTGATGAAATTTAATGTTGGGAGTCCACCTGAAGGACAGGGTGATAAAAATTGCAATTCATGAGCATGCTTGAAGAACAGGGTGATGAAATGTCAAGTTAGGAGCCCTCCTATATAACAGGGTGATGAAATAGCAAGCCAGCTGCCCGCCTGAAGAACTAGGTTTTGAAATGGCAATTTAGGAGCTCTCCTAAAGAAGAAGGTGATAAAATTGTAAGTCAGGAGTATGCCTGAAGAACAGGGTGATGAAATGACAAGTTAGGCACCCTCCTGAACAATAGGGTGAAGAAATTGAAAGTTAAGTAAATTAAAAGGCAATAAAGTGAGGAAATTACAAGTTGGGAGTCCACCTGAAGAATAGGGCGGTGAAATTGAAAATCAAAAGTTTAAAAATAGAAAGTCAGGAGCCCACTTGGAGAACAGGGTGTTGAAATTGAAAGTCAAGCAACAAGGTAAAGAAATTGTATATCAGGATCCCGCCTGAAGAATAGGTTCAAGATTTTCAAATTTAGGATAAAGGTTCAAATTTACCACCGATAGAACATGGTCAATTCATATTTTGCATGGAGAAAGAATCTATTCTCAAGTTTAACCCAAAGAAGATTAGATCTTTTGTCAATTTTAAAAATATTAAAAACTTAAGTGAGGAGTCCAAAAGAAGCTGTATAGATAGAACTTTTGTAATTTGAGTTATCTTTTTAACTTGTAATTTAATTTTTGATACAGTGACAGAGCCATGGATCGAAACCTCAATGAGATCTCACTCGACACTCCAAATCGGTATAGTCCTTTCTTTTCAATCCATTGAACCATAAGTGACTTGAAGCCCACACAACTTGGGATAGGTAGGATGCTCAACATTAAAACTCAGTTGCCCTCCTTCCTTTTGTTTCCTTCTTACGAATAACAGTTGGGATTAAATTCTATATTGTTGTGTACTTTTTTGTTTGAAAACGATGTGTTTACACCCAAAAAGAGGCATGATGTAGACACACACTTTTTTCCCTCCTGAGAGTGTATTTTTACCTATTTACCTTATCCTACCACGTACCCTCAATTATATGATAATTTTCCCACTAGAAGACAAAATAAAAAACCTCTAACAAGATCAATCATCAATATTCTTTTGATAACAAAATCAACCACTCCCCCAATAAAATTTTGACAACACACATCACCACCCCACCCCCTACTGCACTTCACCTCTACCCCACATACACCTCTCCCTTTATATTTTCCTTGCTGGAAGAAATATATACACAACTCACATCTCTCAAAAACACACACATATACATATACGAGATTCACAAAAAAGGGATTCTCTCCCACAATTCACGGACACACATAATTCTCTATACTCACCTCTCACATAATACACAGATATACTCACCACTCATACTTACTAAAATAGAATACACATACCTCATAGTTCTCTACACATATTACACATACAATATCTCACATACACTCCATACATCACTCATCCCCACAATTAGAATAACAATACATACACAAAAATTACCAAGAAACACACACATGGGTATCCGTACACACCATCAGAGAATAGGGAGGAGGTAAAGAAAATAAGCAGAACAAAAAAAATGAGTGAGAAAGAAAAAGGGTCAATTTTGGTTACTATTCCGACGGCTAATCATCACCGGTTCAACCCAAAACCATATTGTCAGCCCTAAATTTGATATATCCCAGCCTGTACGTCACTTTCTAAGCTTATCTTAGCTGTAGCTAGGAAACCATAACTGCCCTATTGATTGCTTTAGTCAAACTTCCACTGGAAAACACCATTAATACCATTGGTGGTGACTCCCTGCAATGCCATGAATTTGATACCCAAAACACTACACGGTGTTAGCAATCCAGAAGGACCAGAAGCTAACCCATGACTGATATATGGAACTGAGCACTGCATATTATACTGTATAAATGCTGAATAAAAAGGATGAAAGGCCATAAGGTTCAAATATCTTCTAAAATATAAAATCTGGAAATACGGTATATCAATACCAAAACTTAAATAAACTGTCTGAACATACTAGTCTAAAAGCCTCTAAATAGTCTAAAAACTATGGAGTTGATGGGACATATCCCTAACTAACTCAGTCTACTAAAACTGAACTAATGAAGTAATGAAATAATCATGCTATCCTCAAATGATGAGGACTCACTGCAAATCTACTGGTGCGATCGAGAAGTTGAGTGTCTGAACCCATGGTATAAGACACCATAGAGCAGAAAAAAAGTATGCGTCAGTACTTCTAAATATACTAGTATGCAAAGTTAGGTAGACTGAATGCATGGGGTTCATATGGATGAACAATACTAATTGACTGAATAACATGAACGTGATAATACCTGCATAAATACATAACTGTAAATGAGATCGTGATAATACTGACTACTGAGTCTTACTACTAATATCATGAGTTTCATATAACTGATATACTGTTAACTGAGTGACTGTGTCTGACAGTCTTGATTTTGATGGAACTAGCTGAGTTTTGTACTGAATTGAGTGACTGTATTTGACAGTCCTAAATCTGAAGAACTATCTGAGTTCTTTTACTGAGACTAAGACTGAGACTATGGGAAGTAGTCGTCTAACCGAAATGCCCCTTTTCTCTATAGAGTTTGGTTCCAATTTGTAACCCTAATTGGAAGGGTGTCAATACCGTGCCACTGGTAAGGACAAGCTATGAGTGACCCTCATCTGGCAGTGTCCCCAAAGAAGAATGGTGGGACCCTCAACTAACAGTGTTAATCCACCTCATCAACGCTCAACTGTCAGTGTTCATGTCTCAACCTATGCTGCTACATAGTTTTCCAATGCAAGGATTGCTTCTAAGGATCACACCCTCTACTGTCACTGTGTACAATCATCTTTGGGTTCGCTCAGTTCTGAATCCTACTCCCAACTGAATAGACACTAAACTGATTATGCTAAGATGAACTGGACTGAGTTCACTGAATTCCATGGATTGACAGAATATTACTGAATTCTGTTAACTGACTGAGTTCATGAGATTACTGAGTTTTCCTGAGTCATGTAGGTGACTGACTGATTTCTTTTGAGTTCTTAAACTAAGAATACTACTGATAATGGCATGATTGAGGTTATCATGAAACTAACACTGGCTCTAGGCACACAACAAAATTATCGGGTACAAGTAGCCCTAGGACTCAATAGCATGAGACTGGCAAGAGATGACACTTCTTGAACATATGACCATAGGCAACAATTTATAGTACAAATGTTGGGGATTTTCATGAAGTATTTGTATGTCATAAGTTTACACATGAATAGGAATACATATAAACTTTTCATAATTTAATAATTCAAATCTAATGAGCATTCCACGAAACCATTACAATGCATAACAATAGCATGAAGGTCATTGTGAACATAAGGGTAAAGCATGGATTCATCAGTTTTGTCACCATTGAGTCATAAAGCATAATTCCTATTCTCTTAGGAATTTTAGCAAATACCTTGCATGCATAACTTGAGGCTTAGGCATGAACATTAAAATAATACATCATGGCAATATTTTTCACTTCAAATACAAGAATTCCAACCACAGGCTAACATAATTTCATTATATGTATTAAAAATTTCATTTTGTTAATCATACGACAACATAAACATAGATATGATTCAATTCATAATATGGAATTCAAAATTTATATTTTTGAAAGGGTTTCTTTAGCTTCATGGGTGAAATCCACCCATGAATCAACACTTTACATACCTTAGATGGAAGTTCCTTGAGGATTAACAGTGGAATCTCCTTGATTAGAACCTTCAATTGAAAATCCTAGACTTGTTCTTGATGGAATTTGAGAGAAACAACTTTGTTTTGGTGGAAAACTAGCTGAATCTTATGTTATAGGCTTATATAAGGATGGGAAATTGACCCTTTTTTCTCTTAAAGATGCATACATATAATGACTAAAAACTGGGCATCGACGTAATTGGCGACGATATGCGTCTATGGATTCAATGCGATACACAACACATTGCGCCATGATCGCACCAAGTCTCATAAGTTCTGACTCTGGAAACTTGCAACAATGTTAACCAATACGATAGGTGATGCGGCGCACCAAGATCGCTTTGGTCCACTATTTTAGGACACCAAACGTGGTCTAAAAGAGGTTCAACAAATTTGTAACTTATTCAGAAACACCTATTGACCTCCCTGGTCATGAATTAACAAAAATACAGACCATTAAAGGACATTAAGGTCATGAAATGAGATTGTCAACTTTAGAAGGACAAAAATAAACTACGTCTGGTAACTTAGTTATAATTTTCTAAGTTTGAGACCCCTTGACAAGCCTAAAAAACTGAATTAAGATTAGAAATTTTGTGAGGTCTTACAATATCTCCCTTTAGGAACATTCGTTCTCGAATGAGATAGACTGATATGGGAAAAATGATAAACTAAAGTACATATTAAAAATGAACAACTAAATCATGAGTACATAACTGACATTACTGAGATTCAAATTGAGCATACATATCTGATATATGATTTCATGACTGAGCTAATACATGAATGCATAACTGACAGTACTGAGAAGCTGATCGCACATATCTGATGCGTGAATATATGATTGAACTGACACATAAATGCATGAATGAATTTGCTATGGTATTTGATACCAAGTTTGAAATGGAAAACTAAGCATAAACTGTATACCAAGTTTGTAACTGAAATCTAAACATGAAATTGAATAATCTTAGGGAAAGATATTATCTTGGGCTGAGTTTGAGTTTACGGAGAAGAGGTAAGGATACTTGATTTGCATATCTACTTCTACTTCCCAAGTAGCTCACTCAATGGATTGATTCTACCAAAAAACTTTGACTAGAGGGACTTCTTTGTTACTCAATCTACCAATCTGATAGTCAACAATTTAAATTGTAAATTTTCTCATCCGAGAGACTATTCTGAATATCTATGCCCTCAATAGGGACTACATTTGTTGGTTCATATATGCGTTTGTTTAGGAAGGGGACATGAATGAATGGATGAACTGAAGCTAGATTTGAAGGCAATTTTGAGCTAATAAGCTACTTTGCCAAAGCGACTCAGAATTTTGAAGGGACCGATATATTGGGGACTGAGTTTTCCCTTCTTGCTAACCCTCTTCACTCCCATCATGGGAGACAATTTCAAGTACACAAAGTTACCAATCCTTAAACTTGAGGTCCTTTTTGAACACGCATAACAAGAACATAATACCATGACTGAGTCTGTAATATATGTGACATGGACTTAGTACCATGAATTGAATGAAGCCATGGAGTACATAGCCTACGGCTAAGATTGGAGCTAGAGGGTCAACCTATGGGTACCCACTACTCCAAAATGGGTTCATTATGTGAAGAGAGACTGGCATGTTTATGTCATAAAAGTTCGGGGGATTATAGTGTATCTCCCTCTTAGGATGCTATGTACCTTGAAAAAATGCTGAATTTACCTAAATGTTGAGGAAAACTGGAGCAATGCATAAGGCACCTATGAACTAGATCCTAACTATATATCTAGGATCTGAGAGTGAAACATAAAACATGAATTGAGCTACATATCCAACTACCTGCTTGATCCATCTTTGAATGGTTACCTTTGTAAGACTTCGGATAGTGTGACTAGATAGAAAAAAATTGGGAAGCCACACCAAACGAACTTGTTCGTCTAATTGCTAAACTGAATCGCTGGCTTTGCAGACTAACTCATGCTGAAAACTTATTCTTAATTGGAGGATTTCTCTGACACTCTTTTATAGAGATTTAGTGACTCTAGGGAGAAAGAAAATCCAGGCCTGTTCTAAGCAGGACATCTAATAGGGGATCACCACATTGCTGAGATTATTATTTTAGGAGGCAATTCCTATGAAACATCATCTAAGATAGAGTGACTAAGCCTTAAGAACTGCATCTAAAATTTTCAAGCTTAGACATATCCCTCGAATCCTTCAACTATACTCTCTGCCTTTATATAGCACATCACTTGAGACTGCTAAAAATATTCATATGGGTGCTAAGCACGAATTCATAAAAATACTAAATTATCTAATTAACTGCATAGATGATAGCTAAACACTGGGCATGTAATATTGAACTATACTTAGTCTAAATAACTAGACTGAAACTATAAAGCATTATCCATAGAAGGTAATGATTGACTGGGTAACAAGAGATAACTGAGCCTGAATGAGTGCAAACTATATTATATTAAGAAATTCTTTACCAATCATATAATAATATTCAAAAACATTCTGTAAAATGAGGTACTAAAATACTAATAAATGAGTAACTAATGACTATATGCCCTGGTTGGGTAATGCTGAAACTGACTAAGCTTTTGATCTGACTACTGGACTCAGACTAGGACTGAGATTACAGATAAGATGGTAATTAAGAAGGTAAACATAACTAAGATTGTAACTGAGACTGAAATACAAGTTTTTGATAATTGAGATTTAAACTGATACTGAATTCTGATGGCTAAGTAATTGATAACTGAAATCCTTGGTCTTAAAGGACTACTTGAGTTCTTTACTGAACATTGAATACTGAACTAATGCTATAACTGATTCTTATGGTAAAGAATATAAACACCATGAATTTCACTGAGGGATCTAAACTGAGGGTATACGTGAAATAATCTGAGTTTGGCTAATCACTAGGAGTACAACATGAGTCATGTGAGCTGAGCATACTATATATCAAGACATGAGTGTATGAGTCATGAGCTGCATTACTTGATTCTGAAGTTTCTGTCCTTATGAAACATGATTTGTAACAATGGGTAAAGTAGATCTCCTTATACTAAGAACCGTAAATGTACATGATTTTTCACTAACGTGTACGAATATGAGCAATAATCATAGATCTAACATATAGGACATGAGTAGATGTCATGATAACTGATTAGTTTTGAGGGTCTGTAATGCTATTCTTTAATGGTCTACAGGATCGCACTTATTACGAGTATAGGCAAGGATGCCATCTATGAAGACTATGATAAACATATCTAAGTACCGCTTGAACACACAGTTCATTAAGTCTATGAAAGATGTTGGGGCATTGGTAAGACCAAAAGACATGAATAAGAATTTAAAATAACTATATCGAGTTATGAAAGCTAATTTTAGAATGTCACACTCTCTAAGTTCTATTGGTACCATTCTATATAGCGGAATAGATATGGGATAGGTATCTAAAAAAAGGTTAATACCAAAGTCTATCTCCCTTTCATGAGGAACTCCAGGAAGATCTTCAAGAAATATATCTGAATATTCACTCACAACTACAGCTGACATCAAGAATGGGAGTATTAGAACTAGAGTCCCTAACTCAAAAAAGATGATAGACACATCCCTTAGATATTATTTTCCAAGCCCATGGGTAGGAAATAAGTTGACCTCTGAATGATAAAATACTACCCTTCCACTCAAGGATAGGTTCATTCAAAAACTAAAACTATACAATTATATTTTTGTAGTCAACATGGCATAGCAGGAATGAAGCCAAACCATGCAAAAAATGACATCAACATTAGTCATCTCTAATTTGACTAAGTCTGCTGAGGTGACTCTTTAAGATACCATAACCGGGCAGTTCCTATATACCCGCCAGGCTATGATAGTTTTTCCCACTAGGGTAGGGACTGAAAAAGGCTATGCTAGGATTTTAGGACTGAATCCAAAATCAAATGCTATCTAAGTATTTACAAAAGACAAAGGAGTTCCTGGATATAGTAAAGCATAATCATGCAAGTGAAAGATATATAACGTACTAGTGACTATATCAGAGTAATTTTCCTGATCTTCTCCAGACTAAAGAGCATAGAGTCTATTTGGGCATTGCCCACTGATAGCACTGGAAGTGGAACCCTATTGATTTAGGCGATCGGTCTGAGTTGAAGGATGATTATTCTAACTTCATAGACCAGCCTTAGGAAAGTATCAAACTCTATGACCTGAATTGCCATATCTAAAATACACATCACTATCGATATTACAATTACCCTTGTGGTTCTTACCGCAAGTCTGACAATGGGGATTGGTTTAGGAACTGCTAACACTGCCTTGAGATCTAAGGCCTGATGCCCTATCTCTGAATTTTGAAACTAGAGCACTGGCTGAGGAAGGAACTGGAACGGATGAATTTAGGCAAAACCAATAACGGTTACCACCCTCGCACTTAGGCTGAGCAAAGTTGAAATTTCCTATTCTCACTTTCTTGTTTTCTCTCTCTCTTTCTTTATTTCTATACTTTCCTACCTCAATTTGCTAGGCATAAATTATATACCTAGGTGGGACAATAGTCTACTAATTGCTCTGAGCTACCACTGAGAAAGATAAAGTAAGAGAGTCAGTTCTTAATTTGCTATAAAAGACATGCTCGTCCAGGGAATCTGCCTGAACATGTGGAGGTACCGAATGATTCCTGGTTATCCTTTCGTTAGTCCATTTGGGAGATATGTTCTGTAATAAAGGGAGAAATAGATTAGACTTAGATTTTAACTTGAGCTTATACTCACTCACACGACATAGATACTAAAGGAAGGGAGATTATTCCTAAAACATCTCATAGCCTCCTGTCCATAAGTGTGGTGCACAACCCACCCATGCATAAGACTCTACTAGATGCGGCTTTTCAGAATTCTTAGGACACTATTGAACCTTAGATTCTGATACAAAGTTTGTAACACCCCAAATATTATACCCAAAATACTACATGGTGCTAGCAATCCCAAAGGACCATAAGCTAACTCATGACTGATATCTATAACTGAACGCTACATAGTATGACCTTAGAGTAATACAAGAAGGAGGAAAAACTTGACCAAGACATGGCACACTTAAAGACATAGATGGATTTTCTTACTAACCATCTATTGTCTAGAAAAATGGAGAAGGTGAAAGCTGTTCATCCCAGGGAAGAGCTGAATCTGATTCGGAAGAAGAGGAAAACTATATAAATAACCAAGGTGGGTTATGAGGCAATAACCGAGGAAATCAAGGTCAAAACTATTACGACAAAGATGGTTACAAGGTTAGTGATCAAGGGAGATGGAAGAGCAAAAATGATAGGAGTGGACTATATATGCCTCCTAGAAGCAGAGATAATAATGCAACTAGCTCGAGAAAGATGTCCATGGAGGACATGATGGAGAAATTATTAAAAGGAGTTCAGACTACAAACTCTGGGTGACTACTATTAAGAATGATTTATCTTTCATGAGTTAGTTGGTAAACTCACACTCTACTTTTATCAAGCAGTTGGATTAGGAAATGAGCCAACTCTCAGCAGAATTATACAGAGAAAAAGCAAAACTTTGCCAAGTGATACAATTCAGAACCCTTGAAATAATGGATATTGCATAATAATTACCACATGGAGTGGTAAGGTATTACCAGGCCCATCTGTGGGAAAAAATCTTATTGAAGAGGTGATCAAAGAATATGTTGAGCTTGAAGAAAGAAATCCTGTGGAGTCTAGAAAGTAGGATAACATTGATGTTCCTTCTAATAATCAGTTGGTTGATAGATTGAAAAAAGGGAAAGACAAGGAAAAGGAAGTAGTGGTGTCTTCTCTATCAAAACCACCTCCTTTCTTTGCTCATAGATTGAAGAAGAAGGCTAACAACACAAAGTTTGGCAAATTTATGGCCATGCTTAAGCAGTTGACGATCAATTTGCAATTGGTGGAGGCATTGAAGAAAATGCCCGGGTATGCAAAGTTCATGAAAGACCTTTTCACGAAGAAGAAGACAGTTAGCTATGAGCTGGTGGACAATCTACATCATTATGGTGCTATATCCACACAGTCTTTGGTGTAGAAGAAGGATGATCTGGGAGCATTTACCATCTCATACACTATTGGATCTATTTATATTTCAAAAGCTCTATGTGATTTGGGAGCTAGTATTTACTTGATGCCACTCGTTGTGTCTAAGAAATTGGGTTTGGGGGATCCTACTCACACAAACATAAGGCTAGTTATGGTAGATAGGTCTGTGAAGCGGCCCGTAGGGACTCTATATGACGTATTAGTTAAGGTGACCAGTTTTATATTTCTGGCTGATTTTGTCATTCTAGATTGTGAGGTAGATTTCAAGGTGCCCATAATCTTGGTTTGACCTTTTCTCGCAACCAGGAGTGTACTTATTGATTTAAGGGCAAATGAGCTACTATTCAGGATAAATGATGAGGTAGTTCAATTCAATGTATTCTAGTCCATGAAATAATATAAAGATATGGATGTATTCTTTATTGTGGATTTTTATTATGAGGAGGAGAAGGAAGTGCCTATAGAAAAAATATTTATTGCGGAAACTTTAGCCACTGTATTGATGAATTTTGATCATGACAGTTTAGAAAATTATGAGGAGACTGTGTTTGCCTTAATGGGAAATGGGTCTTATTCATATGCACCCAAAAAGTTGGATTTGGATTTGAAAAATCATCTAAGTCCACCTGCTAAACCTTATATAGAAGAGCCACCTACCTTGGAGCTGAAAGATTTTCCCGACCATTTGAGGTATGTGTTCATAGGCAGTGGGAATACACTACCTGTTATTATTGCGGTTGATCTAGGTGACCAAAAGGTGGAATCCCTCTCCTCTATTCTTAAGATATATAAGAGGGCTATTAGTTAGATGAATGTAGATATTATCAGTATCCCTTCTGGTATATATACATATAAAATTCAGCTAGAGAAGGATTGTGTTTCAACTATTGAGCACTAGTATCATTTAAACCCACCTATGAAAGAGGTAGTGAAGAAAGAAATCATTAATTGGCTAGATACAAGGGTGGTATACCCTATTTCAGACAGTAAGTTGGTGAGTACTGTTCAGTGCATGCCCAAGAAAGGGGGCATGACAGTTGTGGATAATGAGAAGAACGAGTTGATCCCACTCAGGCCTGTTACTGGTGAAGGGTGTGTATGGATTACAGAAAACTCAACTCGTAGACACTGAAGGACCACTTCCTAATGCCTTTCATGGATCATATGCTTGATCATCTAGCGGGAAGGGTTTGTTACTATTTCTTAGATGGGTACTCTGGTTACTACCAGATTTATATTGCTCCTGAAGATTAGGAAAAGACTAAATTCATGTGCCTATATGGTATATTTGGTTTAAGTGGATTCCTTTTAGTTTGTGTAATGAACCCGCCACTTTTCAGCAGTGCATGATGTCTATATTTTCTGATATGGTTGAAGACACCTTGGAGGTGTTTATGGATGACTTTTCAGTGGTCAGTGATTTTTTGGAGCTCTGCTCTCTTAATATTAGTCGAGCGTTGCAGTGGTGTAAAGATTTCAACCATGTCCTTAATTGGGAAAAATTCAACTTTATGGTGAAAGAGGGCATTGTCCTTAGTCACAAATTTTTTGTTCAAGGCATTGAGGTAGATAAGGAAAAGGTTAAAGTGATTGAGAAATTACCTCCTCCTATCTCAGTGAAAGGGCTATGTAACTTTTTGAGTTATGCGGGGTTCTACCATAGATTCATAAAGGACTTCTCAAAGATTTCAAACCCACTTTGCAAACTTCTGGAGAAGGAGGCTAAGTTCACTTTTGATTATTACTACAGTAAGGTTTTTGAATTTCTTAAGCTGAGACTAGTGGAGGCTTCAATTATTGTTGCTCCTTACTGGCATTTGGAGCTGTTCTTGGCAAAAGAAAGAGAAGTTGTTCCATCCGATATATTATGAAAGCAAGGCCCTAAATGGGGCTCAAAAAATTATTCTGTGACTAAACATGAACTTTTAGCAGTGGTGTATGCCTTTAAGAAGTTTCAAGAATATTTTTTAGGTACTAAGGTAGTGGTGCATACTGACCACTCTACCTTGAGGTACTTAATAGCAAAGAAAGATGGTTAGCCAAGGTTGATCCGGTGGGTATTGCTACTTTAGGAATTTGACTTCGAAGTGAAGAATTGAAAGTGATGTGAGAATTAGGTAGCAGATTACCTATCCATACTCGAAGGTGAGTAGGCACTCAAGGACGAGCTAGAGATTGATGATTCCTTTTTGGAATGAGAAAATATTAGCCGTGGTGCTAAAAAAAGTACCTTGGTATGCTGACTTCGCGAACTATGTAGTAAGTGAAGTAATGATGGAGAATCTTTCTTTTCATGATGTGGCACATTATTTGTGGGATGAGTCGTACCTATTTCGGCATTGTACGAATGGAATTATTTGGCGGTGCATCCTAGAAGTAGATATGTTTAGTATACTGGAAGCAAGTCATGCTTCCCCAGTTGGAGGTCACTATGCAGGTGATCAGACTGCAAGAAAAGTGCTTCAAAGCGGCTACTATTGGCCCTCCTTGTTCAACTATGCCTATGAGTTTGTGAAGAGATGTGACCAATGCCAAAGGAAAGGTTCTATCTCAAGTCACCTTGAGATGCCAATATCTAAAATACTGGAGGTAGAATTATTTGATATCTGGGACATTGAATTTATGGGGCCCTTCGTGAGCTCATTTGGGATGAAGTACATATTAGTTACTGTTGACTACATGTCAAAATGGGTCGAGGCAGTGGCTTTGGAAGATAATGAAGGAAAGCGGGTTACTGTATTCTTAATGAGAAATATCTTCTCGTGCTTTAGGGTACCATGTACCATCATAAGTGATGGAGGATCACACTTTTTCAACAAGATGTTCATAGCCGCCTTGTCAAAATATAGAGTTAAGTAGCATAAGCTGGCCAACCTATACCACCCACAGAGCAGTGGGCAGGTGGAAATCTCCAAGGTTCTTCTTGACAAAATTGTAAATGCTAGCAGGAAAGATTGGTCTAGGAAGCAGGACGGTGCCTTATGGGCATATCGAACAACTTTCAAGACACCTATTGGCATGTTACCATACCAATTGGTTTATGAAAAGGCATGTTATTTGTCGATTGAGCTGGAACATAAATTGCTATGGGAACTAAAGTAGCTTAATCTAAACTGGAATAAGGTAGTGGATGTGAGACTGGGGTAGCTTAATGAGATGGATGAGTTTCGTCTCTAAGCATATGAAAGAGCTGATCTATACTTGGAAACAATGAAAAAGTACCAAGATCGCAGAATTGAAAACTGAGATTTTAAGAAAGGTGACTTGGTGCTCCTCTTCAACTCCAAACTCAAGTTTTTTCTAGGTAAGCTCAAATCCAAATGGTCTGGCCCATTTAATGTTAATCAAGTCTACTCATCTGGAGTAGTTAAACTTGAAATTGAAGACCAAAGTTTCTTCAAGGTTAATGGGCAGTGGGTGAAACTGTATATATTATTCCAATGTACTTGATAAAGTGTATTACTACCATATATCTCGATGAATTCTGAGTAATCAAGATAATTGTGTCGTGCCGCGATGATAAATCAGGCGCTGGTGGGAGGCAAACCACAGTGCGTTGTTGTAAAGCATTAGTTTAGGTTAATTTGATGTTTTAGTGCATTTTTGATATATTTGTGAATTGTGCAGGACTGAAAAAACATCAAAAGAAGGATTAATATAGTTGGGAAAAGGGTTGATGGCCAAATTGGTGGACCACCAATTACCTTATGGACCACCATTTGTTTCGTCAACCAGATGTTGAAAATCTGAGGCACTGGAACAAATTGATGGAGAAATTGGTGTACCATCCATGATTTGTGGACAGTCACACTGACCGTCACAATGTAAGAGAGTTGCCCGTGTTCTGGTAAGATGCGATGGCCAAACTGGTGGACCATCGCAGATCCGATGGACCGTTGGTTCAGTCATTGCTGTAACCTTAGTACTGGGCTGGGTTTGGTTAAATTTGATGCCTATTTAAATAACCCGTACATGAACTAAAGGATTTTAAAGAGATAAAATAGGGCGGTTACATACGTTGTAACCTTTTCAAATTCTTTAACTAACTAACTCCCTTTGGATTCAAAGTATCTTAGGGAATTTACTCCCTCTAGGGCTCTTCATCTCCCTTCTTCTTCCCTATTTAAGCAAACCCACTCTTCTCTTTCTCTTAATTACAAACAATCTTGGAAGCAATTACTAGAGTTTTAAGTTAATTTGTTTTCTTAAGTTGCAAGCAAGTAGAGAGAAGTTACTGTAGAACCAAGGTATGATTGTAACCTTTTTCTTCTCTCTTCGAATTGCAAAAACATGAAGTAAATGAGTGGTTCGCTGATAAAATTTTATCTTGTTTTATTCTTTTATTTTGAATTTCTTTGAGTTAGAAACATTAATATCCATTGTTTGGGTGAAGTTTGAGTAACCCATATGTTTAAAAGTGGAAAACTTTGTGCATAAATGTAAAATTGGTGTCAACTTTTGCTAAAAATTGATATTGTACACCGCGTATGAAAAAATATCAAAATAAAAGCTTAATCTGGAGAAGGGGTTGCGATGGCCAACTTGTTGGACCACCATTTGTGTGATGGACAACCATATCAACCGTCTCAAGGACCTCAGAAATTGTACCTACTGGATAAGATGCGATGGACCACTTGGTGGACCACTAGTGACCTGAGGGACCACCAGTGTAAAGGTAGAAAGGCTCTAAAAATATTAGGTTTTCTGGATAAGACCTGATGGCCTAACTAGTGGACTACCAGTTACCTGACGGACCACCAGTGTGGCCGTCAAGCCAAAGTTTTCACTGTTTAGACAGGTTTTTTTTTGTAAACTAATTCCTCACTTCTTTTCCAGGAATTATGGCACATAAAATTCCACTGACCAGAGGAGGTAATGTCAAAGGGGTAGAGACAAACCTGCACCCACTTACAACACTAGGCAACGAGAAAGGGAAACTCACACACTTTCCCAGTATGAAGAGGAGAGTGACAGTAGCACCAGTAGTACAAAATCGAGCCCATACTAGGAAAGGGTTGCTACATCTTAAATTAAGCCTGCTGAGGTTGAAACTGAGGCTACTAACATAGGAGAGCAAACTGAAATGACTGATGTGGACACTGGACCTGAGGATGCTAACGTTATTAAGAGTAAGGATCCTCATGTTTGGAAGGCAATTAGATGGTAGTTAGAGGGATAAACGACAAAATTTTATGATGGATTAGCACCTACAGCAAGAGGTATTAAAAGGCCAGTTTTTGTGGAACATCAGATAGTGACAACGGAGTTACATGAATTTTGAATTAGAGCGTCGTTTCGACGACTATAAACTAACATGGATGAACAGGTCACCTAGATCGTATCAACTAAATTGTCTAAGGGATTACTCTACTAATTATATTTTATTGGTAGAGAAGGACTTTCTAAATGAGGCGTCAGCTGCAGACTTGCCGACTAGAGAATCAGTACCTATCCGATGAGTCAACATTGACATTTCAACCCGAATAATCAATAGGATGCGGTTTGGGCCAGAGTACAAAGCTTTGCCTACTATGCCTGATCTTGAGTAAAGGTTATTATCAATATCTACTCAGAGGCCTTGGGTGGCTACTTTATTAACTGATAATGGTAACCCCTCTTGGGTGACCAATCCATGTGACCGCATTGCAAAATCTTCCATTAGCTTCAAGGCTAAGTTCTGGTGGGCTGTTGTTGATTAAAGGCTGATACCAACAAAAGGTGACATAAATTTGGATAAATACAGAGTTGTATTAGTTTCCAATTTGATTTTAGGGCTGTCGATTGATTTCGGCCAGATTATTGCCGAAGAGATGTTCGTAAAGGCACATAAATAACTAGTGTGTTGCCGTTCTCACGCTTAATTATGGAGTTATGCAGGCAGGCAGGTGTTTCTCTAATTCATAGAGTTAACAATTTAGTTTAGGATACACATAGAAAGGGTATTGAGAAGTCGAAAGATGACTCAAAGTTTGAGATGCGAGTCACCAAGCCCCTAGCTTACCAGACTCAATTAGCACCAACTCCCGATGCTCCCAAAAATTCTTACAGGTATTCCATTGTCCATTACAAATTATATGCCACAAAGTATATCTATAGGGTTAGGTTCTTAAAAATCAATGGGTGGTGCAGACTTTTCCAAATACAGGTTAAAACAGGAAAATTTTGCCAAATCGGTGAAGCTGTAAAAGAGGTTTCAGAAATAGGTAGATAAATGGGCCTTTGAATTCAAACCTTTTATTGAGGGAATTGTAGCTGAGGAAATTTTTCCATTCCAAACTTTTCAGACTAGGACAGACAACATGGAACACCGCATCAGCAAAAGGCTAGATGCATTGTCCCTCCCTGATCTTGCCAAGCTCATGGATGAAATTGAGTAGGCGAAGGCTGGTATAGTAGATTTAAAGGGAAGTAAACCACAAAAAACTATTTTTAACCCATCCTTAGTGGTGAGTGATGATGATAAAGGTATTGTATGCCTAATGGGAAGACCAATAAAAGACTAAGAGAAGCAGGACATGGATAAGTGAGCTGCAAGGAAAGCTGAAAAGAGAAGAAAAAGACAAGAAATGATATTGGAGCAACAAGAATAGTATGATATGAGGATAGATTGAAAGAAATTGAGGAAAGATAATGAAAAGAGAATGAAGATAGAAGAAGAAGCAGCAACGGGAGTTTCTACTAGTGCTTCCCCAGCAAGGGGGTAAAGTTTAGACCCAATCCTGGAGATGATGCCTTCGATTCAGGAGGGTGATATTTTGAGTATCCCTGCCACACTTCATCATCTCCAGAAGATAGAAGAAGAAGCAGCAACGGGAGTTTCTACTAGGCATATTTCGAACCCTTCTTTGAGCCTTTGTTAATTTTTCTTCATCACCAAGCATTCTAGTTAACTCTCTTTAAGTTTTTAACACCTAGCTCTAGCAATGGCCCAATAATGAGCACCGTGTACCTACACTTAGGCGAAAAACCTATGCTGAGGGTGGCTATTGCAGGGCTATTAGTTGTCTAATGAAAAGTTGGTCTAGAATTTGAATTAGTGCATTTAACCCTAGTCTATTCAAGACAATGTACACCTTGATTTATTGCATTAGCCTAAATTGAGGGTGGCTGATGCTTATGTGTATATATATATATATATATATATATATATATATATATATATATATATATATATATATAAAAGGGGGTTGTTATGGTAAATCATGAATGAATGAGAAAATGATAAGTGAGGTAACAAAGAAATGGCCTTGGTAGGATGAATTCGAAGGTAAAGAGAGTTAAAGACTAGTATTTAATCACTTTTCACAAATTCCGTCTTGACATAGCCTGATTTCTCATTACAAGCCTAGAAAAGACCTACTTGATCTTGGAAATCAGCTAAAAGGGGGCATTAGATGATAAAGGCAAGCTTATGGGTGCTTGCACTATGTTTGTAACTTCTTTTATGAGTGTGAGAGTTTTGATTTGTTTCCACAAAATATAATGAGTGGTGGATCTCCTTGACTGTGAAGGAAAACTGAGTTACACTTAATTTTGTTGATCTCTGTAGATTCTTGTATCCATGTTTTTGTAGATGAACTGAATTTGAAATAATGCCGGTTATGGACTCTAACATGTTGAACTATATAATTTGGATGAAAAGTGAATTATTTTGTGAAAACTGGTTCAGCAGCAAATGCCTGTCATTATGTTGTTCATATTTGCAATTTGCTGCTGATTTTCTTAAGGACAAGCAATTATCTTATGTTGAGGGTGTTGATGTTCTGGCTTTTGACGGAACATTTTGCATTTTTTTTTTAGTAAAATTGTATGTTTTCAAGAAACCAAGGTTGCATTTAATGCTGAAGGAGAAGACTCAGAAAAGTAGTTGAAAAACATCACTGACGGTCAAAATTATGGACCACCAGTCTTGCGACGGGCCACCAGTATAACCGTCAGTGGTAAATAGAACCTAGCATCCCGAAACACTTAGTGACGGCCTATTTGGTAGACCACCTATCTTGCAACAGACCACTAGTATAACCATCAGTGGTAAACAAAACCTGGCATCCTGAAATACTCAACGACGGCCCATTTGGTAGACCACCAGTCTTGCGACGGACCAACAGTTTATTCGTCAATGCTAAAAAGAACTTGACATTTCAGGATCATCATCGACGGCTCATATGGTGGACCATCAACATTCCGACGGACCACCTCTTTAGCCATCAATTTGGATGTGATTTTTCTAAATTGAAATTTTAATTCTATTTTATCTAGGAACATATAAATACCAAGTTTTAGCTTTTATTAGGTATCTTTTTTCTTTTAACTTTCTTTTAGGTTTTCCATACTTGAAACATATTGTACATAGTTTATCTTTGAGTTTCATTCTAGAGTTGTGGATCTATATTCCATTATCATTTTATCTATTAAAGATTGAATAACAATAATTGTGACTTTTGTAAGTAGATTATGAATTAATTTATGAATAATACAATGATTTCTTCTCTTTCTGTGATGGAGATGTGTGGCTAAGCTCCCATAACTAGGGTTATGAGAGCCTTGATGTGAATAGAAATTGGGGGTTGTGAATCTAATAGATTCCCATGATTAATTTATATTGGATAAACCCTTCTTCACTTTAATGACTTTTCACGGTTGCAAACTTGAAAAGTGAGCCTAAGAACATCACTTGTTCGAATAGAAAAGTGTTTACTGGGAAACGAAAGGGTTTACATAAATCTAAAGGCTTTAACTATTGGATAGAGGGTAGATGCCTTAACCGGATCAACCTATTTGAGATTATAGTTGAATAAACAATACGCTCCTTAAGTTTGAAAGAATTATGGGACAAGCTACTCATTTAGGTTTTGAAACTAATGGGTAAACCATAGAATTCAATTAATCTTTCAAGTAGAATTGTTCATTGGGAATTCAAAATAGTTTGAAATAATGCCGGTTATGGACTCTAACATGTTGAACTATATAATTTGGATGACAAGTGAATTATTTTGTGAAAACTGGTTCAGCAGCAAATGCCTGTCATTATGTTGTTCATATTTGCAATTTGCTGTTGATTTTCTTGAGGACAAACAATTATTTTATGTTGAGGGTGTTGATGTTTTGGCTTTTGACGGAACATTTTGCATCTTTTTTTTAGTAAAATTGTATGTTTTCAAGAAACCAAGGTTGCATTTAATGCTGAAGGAGAAGACTCAGAAAAGTAGTTGAAAAACATCACTGACGGTCAAAATTATGGACCACCAGTCTTGCGACGGGCCACCAGTATAACCGTCAGTGGTAAATAGAACCTGGCATCCCGAAACACTCAGTGACGGCCTATTTGGTAGACCACCTATCTTGCAACAGACCACTAGTATAACCATCAGTGGTAAACAAAACCTGGCATCCTGAAATACTCAACGACGGCCCATTTGGTAGACCACCAGTCTTGCGACGGACCAACAGTTTATTCGTCAGTGCAAAAAAGAACTTGACATTTTAGGATCATCATCGACGGCTCATATAGTGGACCATCAACATTCCGACGGACCACCTCTTTGGCCATCAATTTGGATGCGATTTTTCTAAATTGAAATTTTAATTCTATTTTATCCAGGAACATATAAATACCAAGTTTTAGCTTTTATTAGGTATCTTTTTTCTTTTAACTTTCTTTTAGGTTTTCCATACTTGAAACATATTGTACATAGTTTATCTTTGAGTTTCATTCTAGAGTTGTGGATCTATATTCCATTATCATTTTATCTATTAAAGATTGAATAACAATAATTGTGACTTTTGTAAGTAGATTATGAATTAATTTATGAATAATACAATGATTTCTTCTCTTTCTGTGATGGAGATGTGTGGCTAAGCTCCCATAACTAGGGTTATGAGAGCCTTGATGTGAATAGAAATTGGGGGTTGTGAATCTAATAGATTCCCATGATTAATTTATATTGGATAAACCCTTCTTCACTTTAATGACTTTTCACGGTTGCAAACTTGAAAAGTGAGCCCAAGAACATCACTTGTTCGAATAAAAAAGTGTTTGCTTGGAAACGAAAGGGTTTACATAAATCTAAAGGCTTTAACTATTGGATAGAGGGTAGATGCCTTAACCGGATCAACCTATTTGAGATTATAGTTGAATAAACAATACGTTCCTTAAGTTTGAAAGAATTATGGGATAAGCTACTCATTTAGGTTTTGAAACTAATGGGTAAACCATATAATTCAATTAATATTTCAATTAGAATTGTTCATTGGGAATTCAAAATAGTTCACAACCTTAGCTGCTTAAGCATCTTTGTAATCATTACTCTAGTTTGACTACTCTTACTGAATTACTGTTTGCAATACAATTTACAGTTGTATTACTTTCTGTGACAAGCAATTGAATACTATTGATAAATCAAAACCTCACTTCATTCTGGAACCTTGGATCAATAGTCTAATAACAACCACAATACATAGTGAACATAGTATTCCCTATGGGATTCAACAACCAACCCAGTTGGGGTCTATATTTGACAGCGACAGCTTACACTTTCTAATGAGAGTTGTAATTTTGGCGTATTAACTACACAACCCAATCTTAATCCCAATTAAAATATTTAACACACGTTCCTAATTTATTAAATCAATTATACATTTAGGCATCCCATTGGGAACGTCCTACCAAACCCACTTGCAAGTTCATTGTCATGCCATAATCCATAAACCATCACACAGGGGAAATTTGTGACCTCTTATGTTCAATTAGCATTCACATAGGGAATCAACATACCCCAAAGTTAAATAAAGTCATACCATGGGTCATTAACCTTTTATGTCAATGCTTTAGTTCAAGTGAGAAAGTCAAAACATGTGACAATAAAGTGTATCATTATTTATTTCAGATTTAGGTTAGGGCTACTCAATTTCCAAAACTATATGTCAAAGAAAAATTTATGCATATTGGGGAAAACATAACCACTTAGATTATTCACCAATCCCATGCACACCATAAGTTCAAAACCGTTAACAAAGCATGAATAATGTATAATAAACTAGGTGAAATAAATTTAAGAACCATAAATGTTAAAGCTCTCAACCATATCAAAACACTTTTTTCAAATCCATATAATTCACCATATAAATTCAAGCAATAGATAAAACAAGTTTAAGGGTAGAGTCACATGCTTGAAATACCCAAGATTATGGAGAGAATTAAACTCTTGAAGCTTTTCTTGACTCACTTCTTGTAAACCCCAAGTATTGATACTTGAGAGGATTTGAGAGAGAAGAGAGTGTATTTGATGTGTCTTATAGATAAAAATAGGGTCCCAAGTATATTTATAGGCCGTGGGTTATTATTGGAAGAAAAGGGAAGTGTTTAAGATACCCTTATGAAAAGCTGGGAAATAAGTCGCTAGTCGTTACAGGTGACCTTAAGACTCATAGGTTTAGCCTATGACTTGTTTCCCCTCAATCATAGTTTAAATAGTGTCCCAAAACAGCAACACTGATTTAGTTATGGAATTGACCTTATGACTTATAACGAGTCCATATGACTTAGTTTATTCTAGTCATACCCATGATAAAATTCTTTGGGTATCACACTGGTTTCCTTACGAAAAAGACTATACCAGTCCTATAAAGTCTTTACGACTCATAATATGATAGTCATAGTCAAACAAGTGAGTTAGAAAAATCTTACTGGGAATGTTACGACTTGATCCTATGACACTTCATAACTCCCTACGGATCGCAAGGAGAGTCGTAGTCAGGGCAGTAAGCTCAGAACTCAAAATTTTTCCCTAGAGCAGCACCTGGGTATTTAATTCTATACCTTTAGGATCATTCACCTCAAATGATCAGTCAAGGCATCCCTTTGTATTATTTAACACAGAAGCACACCCACACTTACCTTTAACAAAGAAAAAAAAAAGATGTCAAGTTAATCATAATTTTGTTTAACAAAGTCAGAAAACAAGGATGTGAAGTTTTACAAATACCTTAAGCACGATTTTCCGAAATGGGGAACAAAAATGGGTACTTTGACTTCATGTTCTCCTTGGCTTCCTAAATAGCTTGCTCAAACTTTTGGTTCTTCCAAGTAACCTTTACTAAAACCATATCCTTCATCCACAATATATGGACTTGCTCATCTAAGAGCTCCACCAAAACTTGTTTATAAGTAACGAACTTAAAATCTACACACCTTCCAAAGGAACAACCAATGAAGGGTCACGCATGTTGTTTCTCTACATCGAGATATGGAAGACCAGATGAATGGAACCCAAACTCGAAGGAAATTACAACACATAATCCACATTGCCCACTTATCATAAAATACAATATGGACCAACATAACGAGGACTGAGCTTCCCCTTTTTTACAAACTACATCACTCTCTTCATGGAAGACACCTTTAAGAACACTAAATCACCCTCACCACACTCAAAGTCCCTCCACCTTATATTCATATAGGACTTTTGCTGACTTTGTGCAGTCTTAAGCCTATACTGAATCACTTTTACCTTATCCATAGCTTGGTGAACCAAGTCGGGACCATACAACCTATTTTTGCCAACCTCAAACCACACAATAGGGTATCTACATATCCTACCATACAAAGCCGTGAATGGATCCATACCAATGCTTGAGTGATGGCTGTTGTTTTAGGCAAATTCTATGAGAGGCAAGTAATCAACCCAACTATAACCAAAGTCAATCACATATGTTCTAAACATATCCTCCAAAATTTTAATGGTCCTCTCTACCTGTGCATCCACCTGAGGGTGGAAAGAGGCACTAAGGCTCACCTTAGTCCCCAAATCTCACTAAAATGAGCACCTAAATATTATGAGAATGAGTACCTCAATCAAAGATAATAGAAATAGGTACACTATGCAACTTCACAATGTCTTGAATAAATAACTTCGCATAGTCCTCGTTTGAGTAGTTAGTTCGCATCGACAAGAAGTTAATAGACTTAGTCATCCTATCCACAATGACCAAAATTGAATCAAACTATTTGAAGACCATAGAGTATCGGTAACAAAATTTATATTAATTATTTCCCATTTCCACATGGGTAACTTAATTTCTTGAAATAATCCACCAGGCCTCAAGTACTCCACCTTCACTTGATGACACATCATGCACTTAACAACAAAATTAGCCATATCCCACTTCATGTAATTCCACCAATATATCTCCGTAAGACCATGATAGATCTTTGTTGAACCATGATGAACCATATAACATGACTCATGAGCATCTGACAAAATTATTCCTTGTAACCCATCAACTAAGGGAGCACACAACCTCTCTTGGTACCTCATGTAACGCCTCAAATCCTATTGGGGCGGATAGGCACCCGTAGCCATAAAGGCCCGAGAGAGACAATCCATAACCTTATGCTTCTTATGCATATAACTATGACAACCAAAGGTTCTGACAAACATGATATTATGCATCAATAAGAATATATACATTGGCAAACAAAAAAGTGTATATACAACACTTGGCCGTTGGGGCCACCATATCTAAAAAACAAGATACTACCATGTTTAACTTTACATTAGTCTACAAAGCCTCTAAAAGATACATAGACTTAGCTAGGGTTAGGACAAACCCCCGCCCTACTCTTGACTATAGTACAATATCAAAATATATGGAACAAACTAGGAAATCCCCAAATCAACCTGGAGCTCACCAACAGTCACTGAATAGCCTGTGGTTCTACTAGCGAGGTGTATTAGCTGAAGCACCAGTGCCTGCAGCATGAAATATAGGTCCCCCATGAGGGACATTATTATGAAAATATGTACTAAATATTTAAGGCTGAATATAACAACACATGATACAAGAGCTCAATAGAAATCAGATACCAATGAATATATAGTACAAGTAGACCACCTTTATATATTTGTAGGATCAGGTACATTACATTCCTTTCTTTATTTTACCTTTCTTACATCCTAATCTTTGTAAGTCATATAATGCAAATGCCTAGCTGATCAATGGTAAATAGACAAATCGGGATCGACCCATGCTAGGCTTATGCCCCTTAGCCGCCACTCATAAATAAATATTGAGATCAGCCCATGCTAGGCTTATACCCCTGAGCTGCCACCCATATATAAAGGTATTAATATCGACCTATGCTAGGCTTAATCCCCTGAGCTGCCACTCATTTTATAGATTTGCATTACTTAGTTTGTTTAATCTTTGAGATTGTTACTTTAGTGGTCATAACATTATGATACCTTGAAATAGTAATCTACTAATAAGATACATATAAATGGGAACTTAATGAAAAAAAATGAGGTACGGAGTTGTTGGCACACAAATGAAGTATTTAGGAGCTAAGTATAACACATGGGTCTTATTTGAGTAAACGGAGAACTCCTGAAATTCTCTAGTGAAAATAGACCTGCAGGTTTAATAATAAGCGTATATTGAGGTTGGAACAAGGTCATTGACTACATGGGATATAATATGCTGCCATTATGTATCACTTATTATAGGATAACCTTGGAAGCTTACTTGATGGATCAATTGTCCGATTTCATGCCAAAGAGTGCAAAATAGAGTATGCCTTACGTACTGGATTATATAACACCGAAACTAACCAAACATGAATTTCTACCTTTCAAATTACTTATATACAATAGAAGATATGGTAAACTAATATTAGCAACCAACCAACATGTTTTGGCTATTTAACTTTACCAAAATAGTAACCGGGCAGTAAACTCTGAATCTATCAATTAAGGGTGTTATTTTAACCCTTTTATCTTCCAATTAAACCAACATACCATACATGTCCTTATAAGATTTACCAAAACTACCTCGGCTTCATTACACATTCCAAACAATATGCAAAATAGATTGAACAATAAATAAATGTGATAATTAGTTCGGTGGTGTATTGCCACACCTTTCTTCTATATTTAGTTACAAACTAATCACACCCCTCTCCAAAATATACCTATAAGCCCATAGTATATACATAAAAAACAGTCCATAAAACAATCCCAAATCCCTTTTTTTGTAACAATCACTTATTGAACTCATCGTCTCCTGAGTTCTCAATAAAATCAAATTCTTAATTCTCTCTCAAATTCATATATAAGGAGAAAAAAATGGAGCAGTCACCTTAACTTAGTTTTGCAACTTATACTTAAATTTGAACTCCTCAAGAACTTTAACTTTCACTTTCCTTCACTTTTTAAACTAAAGATAAAAAGAGATCTCTTAATAACAAAGAAAATCTGAGCAAGTAGCTGTCCTATATTCTACCATGTATTTATAATTAGACACTTATAGACTATTTTCCTAATCTTCTATGAGATAATTAAGCTAAAAATTGAGTGTTTTCACTTACCTTAGCTTGCAAAGATGAGGGTTTCTTCAAGAACCCTAGAATGAATTTTTGAGTTGCTGTTGTTATCCTTGTTAAGAAAGGGAGAAAACTGAAATTCAAAAGGGAATATCATGGTTAAAATGAGCATAATAGCCAAATATATTGATATAATATTGATCCCTTATTATTGATATCATTTCCATCCATAAATTAGTCAAGTAGGTGATGCACCTACTTAAGGGTTCAAGCTACTCAAAATTTCATAGTAGGTGATGCACCTACTTGCTTAAATTCTTATTTTGGGCTCAATTAACTTGGGCTTTGGCAGATTTAAGTGTTGGACCATTTCTCCATTTTCTTCCTGTTTTCTTCAATTTGGCCAAAATAAGTACATTATTTTTGGTCCAAATCTGGTCCAAAGCCATGGGTCCATTAATTTGGTCCAAAAATCTTAGGTAGGTGTCTCACCTACTAGATTAATTAAGTCAAGCAAGCGCCTCAATATTTCATTCCATTTCTAGCTCCTTTAATCTAACCTTCAATTTGTTCACAGTTGGTCACTTTAAAATTTAGATCCAAATACCAGCTTACAACCCCAAGTTTAAATAGTTACATCAATGTTAACTTGATCATGTCACATAAAAACGTACGGGTAACATCTATAAGTTCATCTACACCATTAATAATTGCATAACAAATCTCATCCGTTACTTATACCACAAGGCTATACCAAGTTACCTATAAATAGGGAAAGTACATGCAATGTACGGGGAGTCACATCCTCCCCTTCTTAGAAACATTCATCCTCAAATGTTAGCATAACTATCCAACCAAAACAAGTTCAAGCCTAAGTTAAATATCCCTATTATCATATAGTACTTATATAATATACTTGTTATTGCTCCAATTCAGCATCTTTGACTTTTTCTTCATATTTGAATAAATAGGGGCACTTAGATTTCATTTCTTCTTCAGCTTCCCATGTTATATCTTCTACTTGTTGGTTTCTCTAAAGTACTTTTACTGAAGCTATTTCTTAATTTCTTAACTTTTTAAATTGTTGATCTAGGATAGTAATAGGTATTTCTTCATAGGTAAGATCTTCTATAACTTGTACATCTTCAGTAGGAGTTATATGAGATGGATCACCCATTCACTTTCACAGCATTGAGACGTGAAATACTTGATGAATAGTTGAGAGCTCTTGGGGTAGCTCTAAATCATAAGAAACTTTCCCAAACCACCAAGTAATCTTGTATGGGCCTATATAACGTGGACTTAGTTTTCCTTTCTTACCAAATCTCATAACCCCCATCATTGGTGACTTCTTTAAGAATACCCAATCACCTATACCAAACTCTAGCCCCCTTCTTCTAACATCTGCATATGACTTGTGTTGACTTTAGCCTATCTCCAGCCGCTGTTGGATCACTTTAACCTTTTCCATTGCCTGATGAACAAGATCTGGCCTGAATAAGATAGTTTCACCCACTTCAAACCATTGGTAATTTACACTTTCGTCCATACAAATCTTCATATGGCACCATTTTGGTACTTGAATAATAGCTATTGTTATAGGAAAACTCAATGAGAGGTAAATGATCATCCCAACTACCTTTAAAGTCCAATACATATGTTTGTAGCATATTTTTAAGTGTTTGAATGATATGTTCTTCTTGTCCATCTATTTAAGGATGAAAAGTTGTACTTAGATTCACTTGTGTCCCCAAATTTCTCTGAAAAGACTTCCAAAAATTTGCAGTAAATTGTGCTCCTTGATCTGATATAATAGGGATTGGCACTTCGTATAGTCGAACTATGTTTTTGATATATAATTTGGCATACTTTTCAACTGTATAAGTTGTCCTAATCGATAGAAAGTGTGTTGATTTGGTAAGCCTATCAACTATCACCCATATGGAATCAAACTTTTGAGATGTACGACACAAACCAGTGACAAAATCCATGTTGATCATGTCCCACTTCCAGGTCGGAAGATCCATACATTAGATATAACCCCCGAGCCTTTGATGCTTTACTTTAACTCTTTGACAATTTGGACATTCGGATACACATTCTACAATATTCTTCTTTATGTCACCCCACCATTACATTCCTTTCAAATCATGATACATTTTAGTTAACCCTGGGTTGATGAAATACCTTGAATGATGTGCCTTTGTCATAATCCTCTTTTTTAGCCGTTCTAAATTAGGCACACATAATCTGTTTTAGTACTGAAGTACTCCCTCTTACGTTAGCTCAAATGACTTTGTCATACCACTTTGTACATTCTTCTTAAGTTGTAATAGTATGGGATCTACATATTGCTTTTCTTTTACTTCATCTACTAATGAAGATTCTGCCGCATTATGCATAATAAGCCCTTCATCTGGAGTTTCAAGAAGGTAAAATCCCAAATTGGCTATTTGGTACAGCTCTTTAGTCATCCTTTGTCTTCCTATAGATGGTGCCATGGATTTTATACTTAACGCATCTGCAACCACATTTGATTTTCCCGGATGATACAAGATATCAACGTCATAGTCTTTTAATCATTCAAGGCATCTTCGCTGCCTCAAATTTAGATCCTTCTGATTAAAGATATATGGAAAACTCTCATAGTCAGTATATATGTCAACATGAATACCATACAAGTAGTGACATCATATCTTTAAGGTAAATATAACTGTTGTTACTTCCAAATTATGTGTCAGATAATTCTTCTCATATGGGAAAAATTGTCTTGAGACATATGCTATGAATTTATGATGCGGCATCAATACACATCCTAAGACAATTCTTGAAGCATCACAATACACTACATACCCCTCTGTGCCTTCTGGAAGCACCAATATGGGTGTAGAAGTCAACTTATTCTTCATATCTTGGAAACTCCTTTCAAATTTATCATTCCATTGAAACATGGAAACTTTGTATGTTAGCTTTGTTAAAGGTGCAGAAATTGAAGAAACCCCTTCAACGAACCTCCTATAATAACCTGCCAACCAAAAAAGCTACGAACCTCCATTAGCATTATAGGTCATGGCCAGTTCTTCACGATTTCTATATTTTGAGTATCAACCATTATCCCTTCATTAGATAAAATATGACCCAAAAATTCCATAGATTTTAACAAAAACTCACATTTAGAGAACTTCACATATAGCTTACAATTATGAAGAACCTGTAATACCTGTCATAAGTGACTGGCATGGTCCTTCTTTGATCTCAAATAAACAAGAATATCATCTATAAAAACTATCATGAACACATATAAGAATGGCTTGAACACCCTATTCATCAAATCCATAAAAGCTGCGGGCGCATTGTTAGTCCAAAGGATATGACTAGAAACTCGTAATGACCATCCCGTGTTTGAAAACCTGTCTTGGGTATATCATTCTCTTTGACCCTCACTTGGTGGTAACCTGACCTCAAATCAATCTTTAAAAAACACTTGGTACCTTGCAACTGGTCGAATAAGTCATCAATTCTTAGAAGGGAATATTTGTTCTTAATAGTCAACTTATTAAGTTGTCAGTAGTAAATACACATTCTCACTGAGCAATCTTTCTTACGCACAGTAAAAATAGTGCACCCCATGAGGGCATACTAGGCCTTATGAATTCTTTTTTTGGAAAGTCTTTTTTATTGCTCTTTTAACTCCCGTAATTCTGCCAGGGCCATTCTATACGGAGGAATTGAGATTGCTTGTGTACCTGGAATTACATCAATACCAAAATCCACTTCTTGTTCTGGTGGCAAACCTGGAAGATCTGCAGGAAATACATTGAGAAATTTATTTACCACTGGAATAGTTTAAGAGTTGGTGGCTCTACATCTGTATCTTTCACTCTAACTAGATGATATATGTAACCCTTGGAAATCATCCTTTTTGCCTTAAAATAAGAAATAAATTTACCTCTTGGCATGCTAATATTACCCCTCCATTCATGGACGGCCTTCCTTGGAAAATGGAAATACACCCTCTTAGTTTGGCAATCTAGTGCAGCATAACAAGAAACCAACCAATCCATACCCATTATAGCATCAAAATCTATAATTTGTAACTCAACCAGGTCATCCATTGTATCACGACCATAAAAAGTTATTATACAATTTCGATACACACTTCTAGCTATAATAGATCCACCAACTGGAGTAGGTACTTCAAATGGCTTAACTATTAATTTTGGTATTCTTTTGAACTTACCAGCAACTAATGGAGTGACATATGATAATGTAGAACCTGGATCAATTAATGCATTGCATCAGGTGAAAAGATGGACAATGTACCTGTAACCACATATGAAGAAACCTCTAAATTTTTTTCGATCTGCTAATGTATATGTACGATTCTGAACTCCCCTAGAGCTAGATTCTCCTTTAGTACCTCTACCACAACCCATAGGTTGTACACTTCTACCTGAATGAGGCACCGATGATAATAATACAACTGCAAATCTAGTAGGTCATGCCATACCACCTATGCCTCTTTGCGGGTATTCTCTCATTATATGCCCCAACGTACCACACCAAAAGAAGGCATTTGTCCAAAACTGAAATGTATCTAAATAAAGCTTTCCACATTGTTTACATGGCTGTCAAGGAGGCCTTAATTAGCTCATACTCCCTTGCTCTTGATACCCCGCTATTTATGAACTCTGACTCTCTCTTCTTTGTCCAAAGTGGTTGCCTTTGGACCCTTGAAACAGTGGTGGAACACTAGCTGTAGGATAAAAAGATTATGGACTAGATGATCTATTAGAAAACTGAAGCCTAAATTCACCTTGGGATCCTATGAATTTCCTTGTAGATCTGGCCCTCTTAGATACCTTCTTTCTAATTCCTGTGTTCTTCTTCTTTGCCTCTGATCCTCCAGTTTTTGTGCAAAAGCTTGTATCCTTGCTATGTCCATGTCTTTGTTCAAAGCAATAATAGTACAATCTCTTACAAGATATGGGTCCAATCTATCCACATATCGATGGAATCTATCATCCATAGTAGCCACTATATTAGGAGCATACCTAGCCAATAAGTTAAACGGGAAGCAGTACTTCCTCACGCTCATATTCCCTTGGCAAAGATTTAGGAATTGATCTGCACAAGCCTCTCAAATCTCAAAAGGAAGATAATGATCTATAAATGCTTCTTTGAGCTCTTTGTAAGTAGCTGAAGGTGCTTCAATACCCCTAGATCATTTCCAGTCTTCATACAAAAATATAGCCTCTTCTTTGAATCTATATGCTGCTAGCTTATCTGTCTCTTTATCCGATATATGCATGACATCTAGAGCCCTTTGGACTTGATCAATAAAGTCCTATGGATCTTCATTAATATTTAATCCGGTGAATGTGGGAGTATCTATTTTAAGAAAATCCTGTGTCCGTAAACTAGTTGCGCTATCTGACCACTAGAACCTATGGTTGGAATAGTTTGTCCTTGAACTTGTCCAGCAACTATACGATCCTACAATTGCACCGCACTCCATAGGTCTTGGTCATTAGCATTAATAGGTGGTTCTGAGGATGTGGTTCTTCTCCTTCTTAGTTCTTCTGAAGATGGAGGAGTAGAAAAAGTTTGTGATACAAACTTAGCTTGACCCTCAATTTGATTAGCTTGTCTAGGTGGTGACTTGCTGGTCCCTTCTCCGGTAGCCACGTCTACTCACTTACTGGTATTCTTACTCCTTCTTATAACCGGCATCTTTACTATAATGAGAAAAAAAAACAGGTTTAGTGGTTAAATATGACTTCACCTCCAACTTGGGCTTTATTGCACGATCTAAGATGTGAAAAAAAAAGAAACAACCCCTAAATGCCCTCAACATCTTAGTTATAGATGTGGTGCACAACACACCCATAAGCAAGAATCTAAGTAGACACAACTTTGTAGATTCCCTAGGAAGACCTGCTCTTATACCAGTTTTGTCATGCCTCGAATCCAATTAGGGCGGATAGGCACCCGTAGCCGTAAAGGCCCGAGAGAACCAATCCATAACCTTTTGCTTCTCATGCATGTAACTATGACAACCAAAGGTTCTAACAAACATGATATTATGCATCAATGAGAATATCTATATTAGCAAGCACAAAATTATATATACAACACTTAGCCGTTGGGGCCACCATATCTAAAAGATAAGACACTACCATGTTTAACTTTATATTAGTTTACAAAGCCTCTAAAAGATACATAGACTTAGCTAGGGTCGGGACAAATTCCCATCCTACTCTTGACTACTGCACAATACCAAAATATATGGAATAAACTGGAAAGCCCCAAATCAACCTGGAGCTCACTAACAATCACTGAATAGCCTATGCTTCTACTAGCGAGGTGTATTAGCTAAAGCACCAGTTCCTGCAACATGAAATAAAGGTCCCCCATGAGGGACGTCAGTATGAGAATATGTACTGAATAAGTAAGGGTAAAGGTAACAACACATAATACAAGAGCTCAATAGAAATTAGATACAGAATAAATAGTGCTAGTAGACCACCTTTATACATTTGTAGGATCAGGTACATTAGATTCCTTTCTTCATTTTACCTTTCATACTTCATAATCTTTGTAAGTCATATAATGCAAATTATCAGCTGATCAGTGGTAAATAGATAAATCGGGATTGACCCATGCTAGGCTTATGCCCCTAAGCTACTACCCATAAATAAACGTTGGGATCGGACCATGCTTGGCTTATGCCCATGAGATGCAACCCATATATAAAGGTATCGAGATCGACCCATGCTAGACTTATGCCCCTAAGCTTCCACTCATTTTACAGATTTGTATTAATTCGTTTGTTTAACCTATTAGATTGTTACATGGTGGTCATAAAATTATGGTACCTTCAAACAGTAATCTACCAATAAGAGACATGTAAATGGGCACTTACTGCAACAACAATGAGGTAGGGAGTTGTTGATAGACAAATGAAGTGTTTAGGAGCTGAAAATAACACATGGGTTGTATTTGAGTAAACGGAGAACTCCTGAAATTCTCTAGTGCAAATAGACCTGCAGGTTTAATAATAAGCATGTATTGAGGTGTTTTAACATGTTAGAGAGTGGGAACAAGCTCATTGACTAAATGCGATATAATACGCTTCCATTATGTATCACTTTTATAGGATAACCTTGGAGCTTACGTGATGGACCAAATGTCCATTTTTATGCCAAAGTGTGCAAAATAGAGTATGCCTTACATACCTGATTATATAACTCTGAAACTAACCAAACTTGACTTTCTGCCTTTCAGATTACTTATCTTCAATAGAAGATATGGTAAACTAATATTAGCAACCAATAGACACATTTGGGCTATTTAACTTCACCAAAATAGTAACCGAGTAGTATGATCTAAATCTATCAATTAAGGGTGTTATCTTAACCCTTTTCACTTCCAATTACACTCACATACCATACATGTCCTTATAAGGTTCACCTAAACCACCTTGGCTTCATTACACATTCCAAATAATACGCAAAATAGGTTACACAGTAAATAAATGCAATAATTAGTTCGGTGGTGTACCGCCACACCTTTCTTCTATATTTCGTTACAAAATAATCACAACTTTCTAAAACATCAACCTGGCATACCATAACATATACATACAAAACAGTCCATAAAGCAGTCCCATATACCTTTTATTGTATAAATCACTTATTGAACTCGTCATCTCTTGAGTTCTCAGTAACATCACAATCATAATTGTCTCTCAAATTCATATATAAGTAGAACAAAATGGAGCAGTCACCTTTCCTTAATTTTGAAACTTATACTTAAATTTGAACTCCTCAAGAACCTCAACTTTTACTTTCCTTAACACTTTAAACAAAAGAAGAAAAGAGATCTGTTAATAACAAAGAAAAAGTGAGCAAGTAGTTGTTCTATATTTTGCCATGTATTTATAATTAGACACCTATAGCATGTTTTCCTAATATTCCATGAGATAATTAAGCTAAAGCTTGATTGTTTTCACTTACCTTAGCTTGCAAAGATGAGGTTCTTCGAGAACACTAGAAGGAATTTTAGGGTTGCTGTTGTTATCCTTGTTAAGAAAGGGAGAAAGCTGAAATTTAAAAGGGAATATTGTGGTTAAAATGAGCAAAATGGCCAGCTATATTTATCTTATATAGAGCCCTTCTTATTGACCTCATTTCTAGCCACAAATTAGTCAAATAGTGATGCGCCTACTTAAGGGTTCAAGCTGCTCAAAATTTCAAATTAGGCAATGCACCTACTTGCTTAAATTCTTATTTTGGGCTCAATTTACTTGGCCTTTGGCAGATTTAAGTGTTGGGCCATTTCTCCATTTTCTTCCTCTTTTCTTCAATTTGGCCCAAATGAGTACATTAGTTTAGGTCCAAATCTGGTCCATAGCCATGGGTCCATTAAGTTGGTTCAAAAAGCTTAAGATGGTGACTCACCTAATAGCTTAATTAAGTCAAGCAAGCACCTCAATATTTCATTCCATTTTCAGCTCCTAATTCCTTTAATCTAACGTTCAACTTTTACACCCTTGGTCACTTTAAACTTTAGATCCAAATACCAACTTACAATCCCAAGTTTAAATAGTTGTATCGATGTTAACTTGATCGTGTCACATTAAAACGTACGGGCAGCATCTATAATTTTATCTACACCATTAATACTTGTATAACAAATCTCATCTGTTACCTATACCACAAGGCTATACCACGTTACCTATAGATAGGGAAAATACATGCAATTTACGGGGAGTCATACCTCAAGATACCATCACTACCAATCTCGAAATCCATGACTTTCTATATACCTACATCCTCTTTGATTTGCATAAGGATAGGGTGTAACACTTGTTTCTCCTTTACCTTAGCACCAAGAGATGATTTTACCACCTCTGGCACCAAATACACCACCAGCCTCAAAATCTAAGAAATGAACTCAAAGATTAGACAAATGGTGAATATCCTTCACAAAACCTCACTTCTTCTCTTCTACAAAAGAAAAGCTCCCCATGGATGACCTACTAAGAGTATCAACAACAAAGTTAGATTTACCTGGGTGATAGTGGAGACTCATGTCATAGTCCTTTAGAAACTCAAGCCACCTCATTTGCATGAGATTTATCTCCTTCTGTGTGAACTCATATTGCAGGATATTGTGATAAAAATAAATATCAACATAGATCCCATACAAATAATATCACCAGATCTTCAGTGCCAATACCATAAATAACAATTCGAAGACACGAGTCAGATAATTCTTCTCATGAACCTTCAACTACCCATAAACATATTCCATAATTCTATATTGTTGTATCAATAAATAACCACATCCCACCTGGGATGCATCACAATAGATAATGAAGCCATCAGTACCCTCAGGCAAATTCAAAACTAGAGCAAAAGTCAACTTTATCTTTCAACTTCTCAAAACTACCCTCAAAACATAGTCAATGGAGACACAATAGTTGAGAAGCCCTCTGAAAACCTTCTATATAATTAGCTAAACCCAACAATCTCCAAATATCAGTTGGAGTCGTGGGTCTAGACAATTTCTTAACCACCGCCACCTTCTGTGGATCCACCATGATCCCTTCACTTGATATAAAATGACCTAGAAAAGTAATAGTTCTCAACAAAAATTCACACTTAGAAAACTTAGCATACAAATGCCGATCTTTTAAGGTCTACATCACAATACTTATGTGATTAGCATGATCCATAACTCTTCGAATAAGCTAGAATATCATCGATAACCACAGTGATGAATAAGTCTAGAAACAGATAGAATAATCAATTTATGAGATCCATAAATGTCATTGGGGAATTGGTCAACATGAAAGACATGACCAAGAACTTGTAACGACCATAATGGGTACGAAAAGTAGTCATGGGTATATCGTCCTCCCTATTCTTTAGCTTATGATAACAGGAACAAAGATCAATCTTAGAGAAATACTTATCACCCTAAAGTTGGTCAAACTAGTCATATATCCTAGGAAGAGGGTACTTATTCTTCACTATCACCTTATTCGACTGGCATAAATCAATGCACATCTAAAGGGAACCATCCTTCTTATTCACGAGAACATGAACACCCCATGGAGACATACTAGGGAAAATAAAACCCTTATTAAGGAAATCTTTCAACTACTCTTTAAGCTCATTCAGCCCAACCAGATCAATCCTACAGGGAGGGATAGAGATAAGATGAGTGTACTAAAGATAATCCATCGAATAGTAGGAAGATTATAAGAAAACACCTCAGGAGACTCACAGACCAGAGGAATTGATTATAAAGAAGGACCTTCTAATATATAATCCTTAACATGGACTAAATGGTAGAGATACCTCTTGGAAAACAATTTTTAAGCTATAAGATATGATATGAACCTCTCCTTAGGAACTAGGGAATTCCTTCCCACTCAATAATTGCCTTCTTAGGAAATTTGAAAATGACCTTATGGGCCCGGCAGTCTAAAGTGGAATAGTATGAGTGCAACAAATCCACTATAAAGATGATATCAAAATCAACCATGTCTAATTCAATCAAATCCATCAAGATATACCTACCACAAAACCCATATACATTTTTCTTGCAATAACAAAGTTATCCACTAGGGTAGAAATAGAAAAGAGGTTCAAAATATACTTGAGACGAAAACCAAAATGCAAATCCATAAATGGGGTCACATAAGAAAGAGTAAACCCTAAATCTAATAAAAAATACAGATCATGAGACAAGAGTTTCTACATACTAGTGGTGACATTAGGAGATGCCTTAGACTCTTGATGGGTAGTAAGAGTACAGATATGGAACAACTAGTATCAAATCTAAAAGTGTCACCCTTTGGTGCAGGAGCTGATAAAGTAGCAATAGGAACCTTGTTGGCCCCAGAAGCAACCTTTGAAGGACAATCCCGATACATATGTCCAATCTAACAACAACTTAAAGCAATAAAATTTGTAAGGAGGATATAATGGTGCTGACTAGGGCCTACTGTCCTGAGAAACACTTTGAAAATATTGATCTCTAGATGACTTTGGGTAAGGATAAATTTCTATCAAAATGATTTAGGACTCCCCTAGTTCTTATTTTAAGACCATTTCCCACTATCTCTACAACTCTATTGTTGTCCTCCACCTTGGTTTGAATTTCTAAATCTCTTACTCTATCATTCCCTTATCTTAGCTTGCTTCTTCTTTTCCTCTTTGGATTTTTGCATATACACCACAAGTTTAAAGATGTCCATATATTTGTTTAACAAGGCATCCTTTATTTCCAAAATCAAATCATGGGATGACCTAGAAAAAAAATTTCTCATTCTAGCCCTCATGCTAGATACTAACTTAGAAAAATATTGTGATAACTAATAGAATTTCAAGGCACACTTTTGTACCATCATCCTACCTTGCTTCAAATTACAAACTCCTTAGATTTAGCCTCCCTAAAATTCTAAGGAAAGAAGCGATCAAGAAAGGAACCCAAAAAATCATCCCACAAAGCTGACTCTGCATCATCACCCTAGATTGATACTACTCTTCATAGCACTTATATGCCACATCTTTCAACTAATAAGTAGCAAACTCTACATCCTCTACATCAGTATCATGAATCACCCAAAATATGTTTTCTATTTCATCTGAGAACCCTTGAGGATCCTCCTCGACCTTATTACCAGTGAAAGTTAGAAGGTGCAACCTAATAAATTGGACAACTCTAGTGGCCTCAGAAGAACTCACAACAATACCATAGAACCCGACTGATGTGAATAAGATGTCACTAACTAGGTGAATAAATTAATAGAACAATAGGGCTCAGCATTGGTGATATCTCCCTGAGGTAACTGAGCATGGTTGTCACCCTCTAGAGTAGGATTAGTGGAGACTAGTAGGACTCCATGGGGGAAATCTAAAGAAGTGACCCTAGACTGGTTCTGTATCTCAAAGGACGAGCTCTATCCGCATTATCCTTAGATGGGATAGAAGACTTTCCACAAATATTAGATAAGCTTAAAGGCATGATCTAAAAGGTGAGCAATCAAAAATTAGAGAGATCTAGGACCTTAGACTCAATAGCCCAAAAATAAGACAACAATAAAGGGAAATATTTTCAAATTACTCATAGCCTCTCCCCTATAAGTGTGGTATGCTACACACCTATAAAATAAACTCTACTTGACACAGCTTTGTAGACACCCAATTGACATGAACCTAGGCTCTGATACCAACTTTGTCATGATATGAACTAGGGCCTAGCCGTGACGGGCATCTCTAGGCCATCTAGGATCGAGGACCACCCCTATTTCTTAGCCAATAAAACACAACATACACTATCATGGGCTAAAGTCTGAACATATAAAAAGATAGGGTAACGTAAGTTCAAGGATTCTAAGTTATATCAATAACTACGAACTGATATTGATAACCAATACCATCAACTAATACAATATAAAATTCCACAGTACCTATAAAGACTTTACCAAAACCAAATACCAATATAGTGTTTGGACATGTCCCCTACCATAGCAAAAAACAAGTGTAAAATAAATTCTAAGACAGTAGAAACCAAAATAAGAAATGATGTCTTCCGAAGGATGGAAGCTCACTACTTCAGGTCAAGTCACTAACTATCCACCAAGACCTAATCTCTTAGTAAAAAAGGTAGAAGATTTTCAGGAGCCTCTATTGCTTGGGGATAAAACATCTAGAGATAGTTAGCAGTTGGAGTACAAGCATGTAACTTAGGGATAAGGGATAAATTAATACCATAAGTAATAATTCTTGAAACAGTCAAATCTAATGCACATTATCAAATAAAAGAGCATATAAATATATATATATGACATACCGAGGTAGGGAACAAGGCTTAACATGAACTTGTAAAATCTTAACCTGGATTATGTTGCACAATCATCATAATCAAGGCACCCATGGACTATATGGGCCAAGCCTTCCCCCAGCTAGAAGAGACCCAGTGTATGTTACCATATAAACAAAAGGATAATCATATGTCATATGCCTGATATGGGACTTTAACCTCTTAACATAAAAAAAGTGAGGGGGACTTAGACCTCCCGGTCATTTAGATCCCCGCGATGACTAGTGCATTTATGGAGTTCTTCCCTCAGGACCTCGACTTTCATGGCCTAGCTTCACAACCTACTTTTAAGACCAACTAAAAGATTTAACAAATAGTCATGATTTATTTAATCGATTTTTCATTTAGGGACCCTATTGGTATCATCAGACCAACCCCACTTGCAAGTTCATTACTATGCCACAATCCATTAACCATCATATGGGGGAAATTCATGAACCTTTAGGTTCAAATAACATTTATACGAGGAATCCACATATCCCAATGTTCAATAAAGTCATACCATGGTTCATTAATATTTTATACCAATGCTTTAGTTCAACTGAGCCTGTAAAAAATGTGACAAAGCCATGCATCATTATCAATTTCACATTTAGGTTGGGGGAATTTAGTTTCCAAAACCATATGACAAAGCAAAATTCATCATAATTAGGGAAAACCTAACCCCTTTATTTATTGACCAAACCCAGCACCCCATATGTTTAAAATCATTAACACACCATGAATAATGCCTAATAAACTAGGGAAATCAATTTAAGAAGAATTCATGCCAAAGCCCTTAACCATATCCAAACCATTATTTAAAATCCATATAATTAACCATGAAAATTCATGCCTTAGATAAAACTATTTTAAGGATAGATTTAAAAGCCTGAAATACCTAAGATTTTTGAGCGAATTCAAACCATGAAGCTCTACTTGACCCACTTCTTAGAAACCCTAAGTATTAATGCTTAAGAGGATTTGAGAGATACAAGATTGTATTTGATTTGTATTATGGATGAAAATAATGTCCTAAGCATATTTATTAGTTGAGGGTTAATATTGGAATAAAAGGGTAATGTCTAAAATACCCTTATTAAAATCTAGGAAATAAGACGCCAGTCCTTATGGGTGAGCTTGTGACTCGTAGAGTCACCATATGACTCGTTTCCCCTAAGTCGTAGTCTGGATAGTGTCCTAAACCTACAACACAAGTCTAGTTGTGAAATGGATCTTACGACTCATAATGAGTCCATAGGACTCTTTAAATCCTAGTTATACTAATGACAAAATGCTTTGGGCATCACAATGATTTCCTTATGGAATAGACTATACGAGTCATTTAGAGTCCTTAAAAATCATAGCCTAGTAGTTGTAATCAAAGCAATGACATAAAAAAATCTCACTAGGGATGTTACGTTGGTCCGATGACCCTTAATGACTCCCTACGAATCGCTAGGAGAGTCGTAGTCAGGGATGTAAGCTCAGAACTCAGATTTTTTCTAGGGAATAACATCTGGGTAGTTTAGAAACTTATATCATCATTTGTTGGACTTGAACCGAAATGCATATCATCAATAATAATTTAATCAAATCGGTCTAAGATCATAAATTGCTAGACTTGAATCAAAACTAATAGCGTATCCCAAGTATCAATCTAGAATAAATTGACATGAATATAAACCTCCTCTGGATCAAGAATGTAATTAAAGTAGTGTGCAAGTCTTGTAGATCCTACAAGGAATTAAGAGTTGTTTTGGTTTAAGGTGGGCCGAAGGGCCCACTTCTATTCCCTAAATCTGTTCAAAGGCAAATCATAACCTCAAAATAGGCTAAGGTATCTATTTTCACTAATCGATATTAAATAAGTTACAATAGAGTGCTAAGATAGTAAATCTACCTAAATAATGAGTAATCAAGTCAATTATGCTTAATTACGGTTCCTTATATTGCTAAAATATCCATATCATTCCAAACATACTTTCAAAACCTAAATACAATCCCGAAATTAGAAAATATCATATATATACTATAATTTAGCCCAATTTAAGAGAAAAGTAAACCTAGCCTACTTGGACATAGAAAAAAGCCTGATGAAATTTGCTAAATTAATGATTTCCCCTTCCGAGAAGCTTCCACCTGATGCCTCATTTTCAAAATGATAATCTAGTCATCAGTGTGAGAACACCGGTACCCATATTTTAATTTTATGCTTTGTTTTCAAAATACATAAAAATTCACTATGGGGCCCACTTGCAGAATCGCTCTTTCAAAATTGTCAATGTGTCCCTATAATATCAAGGATCATGTACCCGAAAGAATGAGTGAATTTTTTGATCAAATGATACCTCAATCTATAATAAGAATCTATGGATTTTCGGAATAAATTGAAGAATTAAAAATGAATTTAATGGAAACTTATCAAGATTTTGATGAAGGAATAAATAATCCGAGCTCATAATTTCCCCACAATCCCTTAATAATTATTCTCCCAATTTTCCACACTCTCAAGTGTTTATAACTTTTGAAAATTATGAGATAATCGTGGAAGAGGTGCATTTTGTGGAATCCCAAGTACCTCTGAAGTGACCACTTGACCACTTAAGCGATCATCGCTAAAGAGTCCAAGTACCGCTTAAGTGGTAACCAATGAGCCTGCCCCTTCCACTAAGGCGAACAAACAACCACTTAAGTGACCTCCGCTTTAGCGGCCCAACAGGAAAGCCTGGTCGCTTCAGATATAGGAGGGCCGCTTAAATAGCCTCCGCTAAAGCAATCCAAGTGTCGTTTTATTGGATGCACCAGCTGAGACTTTGAAAATTTTAATTCTCCACCGACCTCTCGGGGCTCATTCGGATTCCTATGAATGTAAATGTACTATTCTACCCAATTAAATTTGATATATTGGACTCAATGGAACACTCAAAATTTCTATTTGAGGTTGTTTCAATGAAATGGGGGCCCTACATGCATGGGCCATTTTCATTAATTTCAAACCATTATCACAAAATGAATCTAAAAGTCTCAACTCTCGAACCAAACATCTCTCAAGCCTAAAATCGATGATGTTTCGAAGTTGATGGAACTTTTAAAATTGGCATATGAAGCTTTTAAGCTAAAGTTTATGCCTGATAGCCAATTCTAACAAATGAAGAGTTTGAAATAGGGAATTGGCTCGAAAAGAACAAACGAATTGCCTAGTAACTGAATTGTTAGCCCCATCAATTAATAAATTAGTTGGGTAATCTATGGGAAAGATCTAAATGTTTTGAATTTGTGGAATGTAGAGAATGATATAGAGGGTCATTAGAATATATCCAATACTAAATGAAATTTCACCCGCAAAATTAAAAGGTTAGGGTGTATAGAATGCTCAAATAGGTAACGATACTAGTGCCACATCTCGCTCTCGATCTCCTAAGTAGACTTCTCTAATGGAGAATGACTACACTAGACCTTAAATATCAAAATATCTCTTGAGCACAACCTCTTGATATCCCTGGATAATATGAACACGGCTCCTACACAAAGGTCAATCCTTCATCTAACTAAACTGAGTCCCACCAAACCACATGAGACTTCTCGAGAATGTATCATCACAAAATATAAACATGGAAAATCCAATGAAAAGCAAAAAAATATAGGGGTAAGTCTAGCTCATATGCCATCTCTACAACTATGCAAAGGATCTCAAAATGTCTAATATATATGGGGCTGAGCTTTTCTTTTCTCCTGAACCTCATCATACTCTTCATGGGCTATACTCAGAGGAATATCCTCTCTCTCACTCCAAATCTCAAAGCACAAAGTCTATAATTTTCATAAGACTTCTACCAATTTTAATAGTCCCTCAACCTATCCTAAATCACCCTAACTCTATCCAATGACTTCTGAAGCAAGTCGGTACCAAGGGGTCTAATCTCGGAGACCTTGAACCATCCAATCAGAGATCGACAATGTCTATTATCCAATGCCTCAAATGGTGCCATATCAATACTCGAATTGTAGCTATTATTCTATACGAACACCGCTAAAGAATAGTGCTTCTGCCACTAGCCTACAAAATCAATAATATAGGTTCAAAGCATATCATTGAGAACTCAAAAAGTCTACTCCAACTGCCCATCATTATGAGAGTTAAAATTTGTACTAAGATCCCTATAGGTCCCAACTCCTCCTGTAAAGCTCCCTTGAATCTTGAAGTAAATACTAAACCCTGGTCTAAAATGATAGATATAGGCACTCAATGTAGAAAAACTGTCTTACAAATGTAGATACGACCTAACCTTTCGACATTGAAGGAGGTCTAAATAAGAATAAAATATGATGATTTGGTCAAAAAATCTATAATGACCCCAAAAAAATTAGAACCATAGGATGTCTGAGGCAAACCAATAGAAAAATCCATAGAGATTTGCTCTCACATCCAAATGAGAATAAGCAATCTTTAAATCAAGCTAGGATCTCTGATGCTTGACCTTCACCAACAGACAACATAGAGAACTAGCTATAAAATCCACCAAATATTTATTGATGCCACTCCACCAATAGTATTTCCTCACATCTCTGTACATCTTATCCGTACTAGGATGAATAAAATATGTAGAGCTATGAGCCTTGCATAACATAAACTGAATAAACTCTCCAGCCCTCAGAACAAAAATATGGCCATCAAATTTTACAATACCCTTAAAATTCATGGTAACCTTCCTGGAGTTTTTGCTTAGTGCCAGATAATGGATGACACAAAGTCTCCTATACTCAAACTAATGATTCTGAATATGCTCAAGTAATATATACATCACTTCAACACTTGCAGTACTCATAATGTCTGAAATATCTAGTCGTACCATTAGGTTCACGAAGGACTAGATATTTAATGGTAACAACCTATATAAAACTAAAATATAAGCCAAGCTATCTATACTCACTGCCTTTCAGCTCGAGGCATCTACTACCACGTTTGCCTTGCCTGGATGGTATGAAATAGTGGTGTTATAATCCTTAAGCAATTCCATCAAGCTACATAACGTAAAATTAATCTATTTCTAGGTCATAAGATTCTAAAAACTATGATTATAAATGTAGATCTCAGAATGCACGCCATATGAACAATGCCTCCAAATATTTAGAGTGAAAACTACTACCACCAATTCCAAATCATGAGTGGGGTAGTTGCGCTCCTATGAATTTATATGCCTTGAAGAGTAAGTAATAACTCATACCTATAATAACAAAACAAATCCCAAAACAATATCGAAAGCATCACAATACATCGTGAATCCGTCATCCTAAATAGGAAGAGCCTATATTGTAGCTGAGGTGAGAAATTCCTTGAGGTGCTAAAAGATCTACTCAAACTTCTCAGACCAATGGAAAGAAACCTCTTTATGAGTTAGTCTAGTTATCTATGCTTCAATAGTAGCAAAGCCTTCAATAAACCACCTGTAGTAATCGTCCAAACAAATGAAGTTGCCAACCTCAGATTGAGATATAGGCCTATCCCAATCACAAATAGCCTCACTCTTTGATGGGTCAACCATAATCCCATCCTTAAAAACCACATGTCCTAGGAATGACACTGAGTCTAGCTAGAACTTGCACTCTGAAAATTTGGCAAAAAGCCTATGATCTCTAAAAGTCTAGAGCACAATCCTGAAATACTACATATGCTCCTATCTACACCTTAAACACACAAAATGTCATCGATGAACACAATCACGAAGGGATCCAAATAAGGCCTAAACATGTAGTTTATCAAATCCAAGAATATAGGCGGGCCATTAGTCAACCTAAAAGACAACACCAGGAACTCATAATGGCCATACCAAGTCTTGAAGGCTATCTTTGGGATTTCCTCAGATCAAATCCTCAACTGGTGGTAACCAAAACTCAAGTCAATCTTAGAGAACATCGCTGCTCCTTAAAGCTGGTAAAAAAATTATCATTTGAGGCATATGATACCTATTATTTACCATCACATTATTAAGCTGACTAAAGTCAATACATAAACGGAAGGAACCATCCTTCTTCACGAACAATATAAGAGTATCTCAGGAGACACACTCAATCTTATGCAACCATTACCCAAAAGATCCTAAAGCTGAGAATTCAATTTCTTAAACTCGACAGGATTCATAGGTTAAGCATCTATTGAAATAGATTGTGCTCCCAACTCAAGTTGAATAATAAACTCAATATTGCTCTTAAGAGAAAGACCCAGTAAATTTATAGAAAAAACATAGATTATAGGAACAAAGTCAAGTGAGAGACTCTCTATACTAACATCATAAATATAAGAAAGATAAGAGTCCAAACCCATTGATATAAGTCTCATATTACAAACATAATAAATAATCCCTGTTAAATAACAAATAATAGATCCTTTCTATAGAATTGGGGTATGCTTGGCATGGATAAGATTAGGGTGTTGGAAAAATAATCCAAGGATGCATGATAGAGAGATAACTAGTCCATACCCAAAATTAAACCACAATCCACCATACCTAATACAATAAGATTATCCTAGGCATCAAACTCTCGAACAGTCTAAAGAAATAATCTATTAACTCGAGCCACTAATCAGGAATCGCCTGTGTGAGTATTCACATTACGCTTCAGATAAAAAATCCAAAGATTACTCTAGCTGCAGTACCTAATAAATAGACACATAATACGTCCCAAATCAAATAATGCAAAAGTTGACTGATGGTAAACTAAAATCGTACCTTAAGTGTACCAGGAAAGGCATACAACTGGCATCGTCTTCCACCTGGCTGGGAACCTAATCAATCTCACTTCTAACCTTCCATAGGATCTACACGAAGACCCAGGGGACCACCCAAACAAACCCACATACCCCTTCTAGTTAGTTATAATATTCTCCTAATCGATGAAACATTCTCAGTTTTTAGTACAACTTGCTTAGATTGGGACACTCTTTAGAGAAATGGCCAAAATCCCTATAATCCTAACACGCCCTAGGCACTGTACTGATTTAGGAATATCTAGCTAACCTATAATAGACACCTCAGCTAGATACCTAGAAGATGAACCTCTCAAATAATAACCACAACTCTAGCCAAGATGATCACTCATACACGGTCGGTAAGATAAATGTAGCATGCCTACTCAAGTTATGAAATAAAGTCTCAAAATCCAAAATAGTAAGTCCTCATCTAATCTTGAGACTAGTCTTTGAGATGATAGCTAAGGCTATGAGGCATATACTTTTTGAAGAAAACCTCAGAGAATTGAGTTCTTATTAAAGAGGAGATCATATTGGCATGGAATTAATATGACCTCTCCACTAGTGTCAACCTACCAAATCCAACTTAAAAAAGTGTAATCCTCATCATAAGTCTCAACTAGGCCATAATTATTAAACCTATCCTTATAAGTAACCAAAAACTCATAAGCATCCTTGCACAATGATCTTGAAAACCTAAACAGAATCTGTCTCAAGAATCTACCCAACATCTTCCGCTCCTCAATAGACATAGCAAGATGGAGAGCAACCGATTGAGAAACTATAAGTGCTGGAGAAATCTCTACTTTGAGAGCTAAACCGATAGGAGGTGGTCCTGCCTCAGTACTAATTTGATCAATAGAATTAGCACCATCATACAGTATATCACCAACTATTACAATGATCTAAAACAATGCATCATTGAGTAGTGATAAAGAAATAAATCTCGGTGGATCATGAGCTTGGCTTTGGCCCACCACTAGCTGTGGTGGAGGAATCTTATGTGTGGGAGTAGGAATATGGCTGGGTGAAGGCTCTTTATCTTGGTCTCTAACTGAGGCTATATCTCTTAGCTATCATTGACCTCTAGGTCATCCACATACTTTGATAGGATCCATATTCATGGACTTGGGGTCCTTATTTTGTGTTGTAGTAGCACGCATCCTTGCCATCTGGGAAAGAATAAAACCAAAGAAATCATTGAAACTATCTTATTTATTTTGCATAAAATGAGTAAAGGAAGTGAATATCTTCTAAGAATGTTCTATAGCCTCTAGAAGATAAGAAACAAACGTCATTATTTTGATCTATGGGATTTTTCTAGATACTTGCTCTAGTACCAACAATAATGGTGAACATTGCAGTCTAATACCAATTTGGCATAACATAATTTATGAGTCATTATGGAACCTATTATAACCCCACCAGAAGGTAAGACAAACCATTGCCTAAGACCATAAGTAATGTGCTAAATGGTGAAAAATCGCATAAGTGCAACAAAATTGTAGTTAAAGAAATTACAACTCACAAATGATAAGATAATAATAAAATGTAAGAGAAATAAAGAGAAATATAAACATTTCACAACATAGTAATATTTGTACAAGAGGCTCTAATCCAAATAAATATAAGTACTATCAAGTCAATGTACAATAGTCTCGAAAATTGAAAGACGAGGAAAAATACAAGAGAAAAGGGTAAAATCCAACATCAAGAGCTCATCTGATCTCTGAACTCTTACCAACATAAATTTAAGCATCAACTAGCACTCGAATATGCACCAAAAAGGTATAGAAGTGCAGTATGAGTTCCAAAGCCATGGGTAATTAGTAGGTATCATTAACTGACTGAATCAAATTATAATACAAACATAATAAAATACGAGATAAATAAGTTAAGTCAAGGTATTAGGGAAAACCTAGAATAACGATCCAAATACTGTAAGAAAATAACAAGAATAATTACATTAGAGAAAACATAAATATCACTACATAACTGGACACCATAAGCCTGAAGATGTTATAAAGTAAGTAACCTAATGTGGGCCCCCATAATTTCGAAAATTGCAATCAAGGTGGCATTTTAACATGCATGACACTAATTAACCATATTATGAAATCATAACCTTAGATATTTCTATTCCATGAAACACCAAACTCAAAATAGTTCATGATCTTTATAATCAACACCTCATTGCCAGACTTGAACCAAAATTTATATCACCAATATTACTGGAATAGAACTAGTTTTAATATCATAAATTATCAAACCTGAACAGGATATGATATCATCTTTAAAGTATGAATATAGAATAAAGTATCGTGAATCAAAACCTCCTTGGGCTAAAAAATATAGTTAGAATAATAGGCAAGTCCTGCAAATCCTACAAGGAATTTATAGCAGTCCTGGCCTAAGGTGGGTTAGAGGGCCTACTTTTATCCTTGAAATCCATTCTAAGGAAAATTCTAGCCCAAACTATGCTAAGGTATCGAATTTAAATATTAGATATTAAATACATCACAATTTAGAGCTAAGATAGTAGATCTTCCAAAAGAATGGACAATCAAGTCAATTATGCCTAATTACAATTTCTAAAACTGCTAAAAATTCCTAAATATACAAATGTACTTTAAAGACCTAAATAATATCCCCAAATGAGCATAATATCATATTCAAACTATAATTAAGTAAAATCTAAGAGAAAAGTATTCTTTGCATAGCTAGATGTCAAAGAAAGCCTAGTAAAATCGATTGAATCAACAATATCTACTTTTGAGAAGCATCCGCATAATGAAACACAATTAAAGTGAAAATAAACTCATCAATACAAGAACAATAATACCCATATTAAATGTTTATGCTTATGATACATAATCACGTAAAAATCAAATGTGGGGATGACTTATTGAATTACCTTTCTAAGACAGTAAATTTGTCTCCCGATGCTCAAGGACCATTTAACCTCAAGAATGAGTAAATTATAAGATTAAATGATATCTCAATATAGCCCACAATAATCCAAGGATTTTAGAAATAAATTAAAGAACTAACCAAGCATTTAATGGAAACTTACCAATATTTTGATGAAGAAATAATTAATCCGAGCACACAATTTCCCCACAATCTCAAAATAATTATTCTCTAAATTTCCCACATTCTTTAGGGTATTTAACTCTTGATACTTGAGAGAAATTGAAGAAAATTTGGTAGGAGGGGAATTTAATGGCCTCCAATGTACCACATAAGCGACCAAGTACCGCTTAAGCAGTATGTGAGCCTGCCTCTTCCGTTGAAGCAGACAAACATCTGCTTAAGCTACCTCTACTTCAGCAAACTGGGCTCTGCTTTTGCAGCCTAGATAACAATTTTAGTCACTTAAGCGACCCAAAGTGCCGCTTAAGCAGATGTACTTGCTGAGTGATGCACCAGACTAGACTTGGAAGATTCAAAGTCTCTATCTGCCCCTCAAGATTCATACAGAATCATTTGAACCTAAATGAACTATGCTACCCTAGCAATTTTGATATTCTAGGCTCAATGATGAACTTGAAATCTTCAATTCAGGTCATTTTGACAAAATGTAGGCCCCACACTTACGGATAATTTTGGTCTGTTTTTGTCCATTAGCCCAAAATGAATCCAAAAGCCTCTAAACCCAAACAAAAAGTCCCTTCAGCCTAAAATCAACATTCTACAGTTGATGGAACTTTTAGAATTGGCATACGATCCAATTCTTACTAGTGAAGAGTTCAAAATAAGGAATTGGCTCTATAAACCAAACGAGCTGCCCGGTAATTGATTTGTAATCTCCAGCAATTCATAAATGACTTGAACAAACTATAGGAAAGCTCTAAGTGGTGAAAATATGTGTATATATAAAATGACCTATAGTGTCTTATAGTCTTGGAAAAGTAACTAACTATTACTATCATGAGCAGCATAAACAAAATCCTAGTTGGTTCAAAGGGTTAACCTTGGGAAAAGTATGAAAAATGAAATCCTAGAAACCCAAAAACAAAACAAATGATATTAGCAAAGTCACAACTAACAAACTAAACCAAGACAAAACATAGGGCTTGTTAATACATATTACAAAACCATGGATATCTAAATAATAAAAACCCAATAGAACTAGTAATCCATCACAAACCACAAGCATACTAAACAAATCGTAATCACTAGACATCTACACAAGACATGCCCAATAAGGAAATACTGAAGTCAGTATAAGTCGATCAAGAGAAATACAAACAAATAAAACCAACCAGAGTACAACTTGATAAAAAAATAAAAACAAAATAGACTAATAGATGTAAATACATCTTGAAAAACAAAATAAGAAAATACATCCCCTACCGCATACTTAAATAGTAGCATTGTCCCAAGTTTAAAGAGAGTAAATAAGTAAAGAACAGGTGAGGTGAAAGAAACTCCTGGGTCATTTATCTAAACCGTCTTTCACTTTAGGAGCTTACGCTACATCTCCAATCTCTTAATCCTCTCACATGGAATCCTACTTACCTATGTATAAATATAATAATTTCAATTCTCAATAGTGGGAATACCCTAAACTATTAGACCCCAAAAGCTAGCCCCATGTAGAATAGTGCTTTTGCACTAGAACTCATAGGGCTGTCTTGATAAAGCTACCTTAAATCCTCCTAGGTAGGTGGCCTCCCACCATATATCAATGTCAATTTGGAAATGGTATAGATGTGGCTATAGTAGCTATCATTTGGAGAAATGTTCTCAACATGTGTCAAAACATGCCAAAATAAGTTTTCTAGCTCCTTTGACTGTCACATCCACTACTTCCAAATTATGGAGTGGCCTATAATTAATGGAATCCTTCTCAACCTATAATTCAAATAGAAATCAGGTCATAAGACTCCAAAAACTACCTGTGGTGCACTTTGTCCTTCTTCATAGCAGAACGTTAAAACTGCCCAACATTAATATTCATGTCTGTTATCAATGCATAAACTAGGAAAGCCCTATCATGAGTGAAGTAAGTCATATAGGTGTCTAGAACGAGACAGTAACACAAGATATTTAACCACACTCTTGTGTTCCTACTCACATTGAAAATGTTAGATGATGACGTTTTTTGCTGTATAGGCAGACATAGCAGCTGAACTCTCTCCATAGAGTGTGGAAAATTTCCTTGTATGGTATCTTAATGTTTAAACTATTAGCAAACTAAAATCCACATTCAGTGTTTTGAAGTTCTATTCAACATTGTGGTAATACATTAACAAGACAACTTTCCACCAACCATCGAGGTCATTCTCTAAGTTTTAAGGAACTAATTTGCATAAAATTATCTCAACAAGTTAATCTTGAACTCTATTAAATCATCAAGGATGTATCCCAATCCCAAATTATATATCTGGTCAAGTATGTAAGGGAACTCTCTTGCAAAGTTATCATATCCACTCACTCATCCAGACAATACTATTATTCTTTTTTAAATTTGCACCATGATTTTCATCCTTGTTGACCCATAGGAAGCCAAACCTTTGGAGACATTTGACATGTTAAAAAAACCATAAGAATAAATTAATTATAGTGTAAACAAGTTAGAAAAAGTATATTTGGAAGGTGTTAGAACCATCCTACACTTAATTTGCTATAATGGTTGTACTAGTATTTGTTATTAGGTACTCACACTTCCCTTAATCACAAGTCATTGACTATACACTATCGCTGAATAGGAAAATCAAAATTGAATAAACTTAATATCAAGTTATAATGATCCTTCGGGCCATTTTCCATATTTCCATTTATTTTCATCGTACAGGTTTTCCTATAGCTGCCCCAAGTAATTTATGACTTGCGAGAACTGACAGTTTGGTTATATGGTAGTTTATTTTTTTAGTGCCAATACCCAGTTTTGAAGTCTTTTTTAGTTCCAAATGACCACCAGATAAAATCTTTGGTCAAATGGCCTCATAAGCCAATTCTGATTATTCCAAACACTCTAAATATTGATTTTAGGCTAAGTGGACTCTTGGTTTGAGCCCTGAGGCACCCAGGCTCATTTTGATTTATTGGTCAAAAAGTCATGAATATTTAAATTTGGTGTGGGACCCACTTTTGGTCGAAACAACCTCAAAGGGAAATTTTAACTTTGCCATTGTGATTAGAAAGATGTTAAATTCTATATAGTAGCATTGTCCATTTGCATATACATAATTTTGGATGAGTCCCAAAGGGTTAGCTGAGACTTGGAAAATTCCATGTATCAACTGTATCTAGTGTACTTATAATCATGAGCTAGGGGTTGCGATAGTGATACTCTTAGCATAGATGAAGTACCATGACTACTGGTGCTAAGTCAAGATAGAAACTCATCTTGGAAGACATAAGTTATGGCGATCGCGAGGTGTCGGGTCGTGATAGTGATACCTGGGCACCTGAGATGGGTATAAATAGATCTTTCTAGATTGATTTTTGACTATTTTCACTCATTCTCGTGACACTTAATCCTTCAATAGTGAGATAGCTTGAGATTGAGGCTTGTAGATGATTTGGGGAGCGTGGTTAGTAATTACTTCTTGATTCTCCTTAGGATTTGAGGTAAGATACCTCTAAATTAATTGTTAATTTTCCCATTTCTAATTCAAAATCCCTAGAAACTTGGATGCTTGATTTTAGCCCTAAATTAGCTTGGATTTCACCCATTCTTTAGGGTTATGACTGCTTGAGAATGAGGAAATATTGGGTTGATTTCAAAAGTGCAGTCTTTCATTACTAAGACCTACATGGGATTTTGGTGTTATTTTTTGAATCAAAACATAATAAAGCAATATAGGTATTATTATTTTCTTATTAATGAGTAGAATGTTGTTTTTATTACTTGGCATCTTGTATAATACTTTTGAAAAGGAAAAGTGGTGATTTAGTGGGTCCTTTGAGCTTTCTTCGATATCCAGGTAGGCTGGGTTTTATCCCTTATTAGATTGAGATAATTCATACCATGTTTATTATATTATGTTATATGTAGAATGCTTTTTAGGTGTTGGTGTGATAAATTACAATACTTGGGTTAGTTGGACTATTTATGCTATTTTGGATATCGCTTTTAAGCATAATTAGTGTAGTCAACCATACCTGAGGTAAAGTTGATCTTGTAGGCTCTTGTTTAGGATTGAAATGTCTTAGTTACTCAACTAATGAGGAGATTTCCTTAGTCACTTAATTTAAGGGTGGAACTTACCCTAGTTGCCATTAATTTGGGTTAAATTGACTTCGTTGCTCTCTATTGGGAGGAATTGATATCTTAGTGATAGTTATGTCTTATTCAACATCTAGTAGTGGATTTAGATGCCTTATCCTAGTACATGGTAGACCTTTATTGGTAAAGGATTTTTGGGAGTTAGAAGTGGGCTCATTTACCCACCTTAGGACAAAACTTGGTTTTACCACCTGAGGCTACCCTATAGTAATGACACGGTGCTTAGAGCCACAAGTAGCCACAAGCTAACCCATGAGCTAGTACCTGCTACGAGCACTAAGTAAAATGAAAATATCCAACCTGAATAGAAGAGAAAATGATAAGATATTGTCGACTAAAATACTAAAATGCATATATAAATGACCTATTTGAAATATCTTATAAGTACTGGAAACTAAACTATCTTTCTAAAACAACTGATAATACTGAAAACTGAATCACTATCTAACTGTCTGATAGCCGTTATACATCATGATGAGTAAATGTGACAACCCCCCAACTAACTTGATTGACTGAACATAGAGGAATACTAAAATAACTATAAAAGCATATCATGTCCTTGATTGATGAGGACTCACCACTAGTACTGCTATGTAAAGCTGAGCTATCTATAACCAGTCGAGAAAGTGAGCATTCGAACCTATGTTATAAGACAACATTGCACAAAATAAAAGTATGCGATTAATACTTTGAATGTACAGGTATGTGAGATAAGGACTGACAGAAATACATGAGATAACTGAGCATGAATATGTAATATCTAAGAAATTAAGACCAAGAATAAACATGTTTTTGAGATAATCTGTAATCTTAAAGACTGAATTCTTTATAACTGAATAACTGATAATCTGTACACTTGGTCATGGAAACTTAAACATAGATAATCTAAATACTGACTGAAACTATGGGAGGTATCATGTAACCGACTTTCCCCAATTTGATCTAATAGTTGTCCAATATATAACCCTAGTTGGAAGGGTATCAGTATCATGCCACAGGTACAAACACTGGATATGTGGATCAACTAAACTGGCATCCCAAAGGACTAAGGAGTCACCTACTACTTATAGGTATTGTTATGACATATGGGTAAATCCTCAACTAGAAGGAAGATTTCTCAAACCTACGCTAGCTACGTAGTTATGGGACTCAGGGGCTTCTAATAGAGGTCACCCCCTCTACTGTCAGGTGAGCCCACATCTCTGGGTTTTCTCGATGCTAAATCCTACTCCAAACAAAACTAACATTGGTATTGAACTGAAATAAATTCAACTGAACATTATTTATTATGGTGCTCATCATCATAAAAACTGAGTATATTGAGAAGATTCATGGCTTAACTGACTTATTAATTAAAAGTCTAAAATCTTATCAAACACATAGGTATCGGGTGGTCATAACCCTCCAGCACTAAATAATCATAAAATATGATATCAAAGCTTAGAACTATAATATGGAATCATGGTTCAAAAAACCATGACATAAACATTTCACCAAATAAGTAAGAATCGTAAACGTTAATATAGTAATATGATAAATATGAGAAAACATTATTACCTAGCTAAATTCATTATTTGGGGATTTAACATGAAGTCAATGGAATATGACATGGAAATTTGCAACCCAAAATATGAAATAGCTTAATTCACTTGGAAACACTTGTAGAGAAGGCTTACAACTAATTTAGTATGAAATTCATTGATTAATTTCATGAGATTCATGAATTATTTCATAAAACAGGATAAGATTTATACTTTTAAAATTAAAAATGGAGTTTTTTTGGGGCTCAATGGGTTAAAGAGACCCATTGATGAATACCTAAAAAGCCTCAAATGCTAGATTCTTGAAAATTGCTTGAACTTGGAAGTTTGAACTATTGGATTCTTGGGAAAAGGAGCTTGGATTTTGTTCTTGGGAAGGATAAGGGTTACTATGAGTAATTTGAGAGAAAGGGGAAAATAATGCTCCTATGGATACCCCCAATTGTTTTATGGATAACTTGGGTTAAAATAAAAGACTCAATTGCCCCTTAAGCTCTTTAATCTAGAAGTTGAACGTATGGCACCAACACTCTACATCTGTTACTCTAGGGGAGTAACCAACATTCCGCTCCCCTTTCTACTAGGGAGTCACCAACACTTAGCATACCCTATCATCATAGGAGAAACCAACTCACCGCGAGTCTATCACAAAGGCTCTCTAGCTCTACTTTCCAAACATGTCTAGAACCCCATCCAAAAAACTTGAAACTCTCCCGAGACATACTTTAACCTCCCTAAATATATTCAAACTCAAACACTAACATCTTGGGGTCGGGAAGGCTAAAATAAAAATTCTTAAAGTTTTGGGCTCCTGAAAATGACTAAGTTCTCAACACTTCATTAAATTTTCAAGCCTTGGACCCTTTAAGAATACAACGAAAACTTAACCAAGCTTAGAATATTATGGCGTATTACACTTAGGTTAGTTATTTAAGACCTTTTAGACACTTTCGTACATCTAGAAAATGTTTATTGTAGTGATACTATGATGCCTTGGTACTTGATGGTTATGGTAGGTTGAGGTTGGGAGTAATGTTTATTGATTATTCTAAGAATACTCTATTAATTATGCTATCAATAAGTTATTGAATAAGTTATTGATGAAGATAATAATGAGCTATTGAATGTGCTATTGATGGTGCTATTGAATATGCCATTGAATAAGGTAGTGAGCATGTCTATTAACTATTCTAGTGATTATGCTATTGATTATGTTAATATTCATGCTTATTGATTATATTAGAAATTATGCAACTGATTATGCTAGAGATCATGCTATTCACAAAGAAAATAATGATATGGTTATCATTACAAGTCCTGATATTGATTATGCTATGCATTATACAAATACTAGTTTAAGTTTGGATAATAATGATGATATCAATTATTTATGCGCTATACTAGTCTACAGGATAACTATGATATTGATGTCAATAATTGATAATGTTGGTAATGTTATGGGGATGATATTGATGAATATATTTATGTTGTTATTATTGATTTTACTTATCGATTTAAGTTCGAATATACATATTGTACCATGATGATATATATATATGATGATACCAGGGTGTGAGATTGACAATAGTGATTCTAGCTAAGTCAAAAAATAAGGAAATAGTAATAATGTCACATGATATGAATGGATTATAGTGATACCATGGTTTGTTTATAAATAATGATTAGTTTATAAATAATGATTAGTTGATAAATAATGATTGGTAGATAAATAATAATTAGCTAATAATTTTTTGTAGATGATAAATAATGGTTAATGGGTAAATAATTGATATGGTATTGCATGGCCTAGAAGAATTCTAGTTGCATCATGAGAGTTGAGAATTTACAGTGTTGAGTTATACTATCTTGTTTGTACCTTTCAGGCTTATGAAGGATTGCAATGGGTTATTTACTTTTCCATACTAATTGGTTTAGGGTGGACAATTTTGTAGTTATGATTGCATTTATTGATTTTGTATGTTAAGTAATGTTATTATTCTCGCTTATTTACTTATCTATGCATAAATTTATTAGAGTAGTTATTAGGTTCATGATATTGGAGTGGTTATAAGGTTCGCCTCTTTATCATATCTTAGTTACATTATCTTGTATTTTACCAGACTTATATCAATTAGCCAATAATTCCTACTGGGTAACCATGGTTTTGGTACTCATACTGCAGTTCTATAACTTTTTGGTGCAGATCTGTGTACTAGTTGTTGTCATTGATCGATATTCATTATATGTTGATTTCCAAAGATAGGGTGAGCTCTTAGAGTTAGAGTCATTTGTTTCCTTTTATCCTACTTATGTCTAGTTTTTTTATTAAAGATAGATTATATTGACTATTTTAGATACTTGGGTTGTATATATAGTTTCTTTTGTATTTGCTCTACCAGGTTGTGGGATAGCATCTATGTATTGGTTATCTTTTATTTATTTCTAATACTCCATTTTATTTATCAGATGCACTTTTTGTTTTTTACTTTGTGGGAATTTTCTAAAAAATTAACTCATTGCATTTATCTTCGGGTTATGATTTGGCTTACCTACTAATGGGATAAAGTAGGTTCCATCATGTCTCATAAATTGGGTCATCACAAATTGGTATTATAGCCTAGATTACACATGTATCATTGGTAAAAGAGCAGATGTCTAGTATAATCCTTAGGATTGAAATGATGGCATCTGTTTCATCGATTTGGTAGTGTATAGGACATTCTTTGGAGTTTTTCACTTATTTCATTTATTTCATACTTAGTGTCTAAGTTGGTTCAGAATATATTTCCTTGACTTCACTCTTTCACAAATAGCTAGGACCCATTTTATTGCTATATGTGATGAAGGTCCTGATATCACACCTAGGGATCTTAATCCTATTCATGGATAAGCCAGAGGTTGTAGAAATCCTTCAAGTGTGTCCCAAGGTAGAGGCTAGGATAAGCGCCCCCTACTAAACCCAATTCTTACTTCTAAGTCAGAGATTCTTCCACCTTAGCTAGTGGTGGTCCATGGAGCAAGCTAGGATCCCTAGGGGTTTATTTCTTCTTCATTGGAAAGGGATTCTTTGGTTCAATTTTATGGCTTAGTTGGTGATGCACCACCTAATGGTGGACAGTCAACAGATAAGAGTTGAGGCTTGCAGAGTTGAGGTTCTTCCTGCACCTGTATTTGCTTAATTGATTATTGCTCAACCAATTATTGCCCAACCTACTATGTCTACTAAAGATCAAAAGATGTTGGGAGATTCCTGAGATTACGTAAATCTAGGTTTTCTGGTGCACCAGGCGAGGATGCATAAGAGTTCCTAATTACTTATATCTATAGACTCCATAATTTGGTACTTGTTAAGATTTATGGTGTAGACTAAACTACCTTTTAGTTAGACTTGGTCGCTCGATATTGGTAGAGAGGTTATCTTGATTCAAGGCAAGCTGGATCTTCTACATTAACATGGATTGGATTCTATGAGATATTCTTGTAGAAGTAAATGCTTAGAAGCCGTAGGGATTACTTGAGAGATTAGACTTTGTTATTATAGTAGGACACCATGAATGTTCTAGAGTATGAAGATCATTTTTATGAGTTTTTTATGCATACTACTTTATCCTAGCTACTGAGTATGAGAGGGTTCGTTGCTTTATTAGGGGGTTGAGACTTTAACTTCCTAGATCTACTTAGAGTTTAGTTGCTACTTCTAGGTCTTTTGCTGAGGTTTCTGACCATGTTCAAATGATAGAAAACATGCATAGTGAGGCCTATGGGGGCAGTGATAAGAGGCCAATGTATTAGGGAAGATTTAGTGGGGTCTATATTGATTCTCAATTTAGAGTTAGCAGTTCTCAAGGTAGATACCCTCAACGTTTGTCGTACCTTCCTCAGAGTTAGCCTAGTAGACCAATTGAAGTAGCGCTTCAGATTTCATTACTGAGTTCAATCTTTTGATAGTAATTTAAATAGTTAGGGAAGGGGTCATTGTCCAAAGGGCTCATTTTTTGGTTATCAGAGATATGGTGGATATTTTGAGTCATCTAGATAATCATGTTTTAGTTTATCTTATGTTACGTGTTATAGTTGTGAGGCTTGTTATCATTATTCATAAGGATGCCCTTGTCATAAAGCGATTATTTCATTAGCTCAGAGTGTTCCCCCTATTATAGTAGGTCATCCCTCAACTATAGGTGGTTCTTAAGTCTTAGGGGCGTTCCCCAATGTTTTTGAGGTGTTTCTTAGGCGGTTAGGCAAGAATATTAGTTAGGAGCCCAGCCAAGTGGCGGGCATGGTTAGTTATAAGCAGTACCTGCTAGACTCAGTGATGAATCTTTGGATGCTATTTTTAAAGGAATGATTTTGGTATGTCAGCAATTTGCCTTTTATTGATTTGATATGGGATCTACTTATTCTTATCCATTTGCTTATCATGCTCTATGACTAAAGTTATCTTGGGATTTATTGTTTATGCCATTACTTGTATCTACTCCCCTGGGTGATTCTTTAGTAGTAGATTATGTTTTCAAATCATGCGTAGTGACTATTAGAGATATTAATACTCATACTTGTTTTATTATAATAGATAGTGGATTTAAATATGATTATGGCCATGGATTGCTTATCTCACTGTTATGTGGTCATGGATTATTTTGCCAAGACCGTCACCTTAGCTATACTAGACATTCCCCTAGTCGTGTGGTAGGGAGCTATTACCTATGAGTTGATGGGGATTATTTCATATATGTGTGCTAAGAGGTTTCTTTTGAGGCATTGTGAGTTTTATCTCACTTATATTTGTGACGTTAGTATGGAGAGTACGTTGTTTGAATCTGTTCTTATAGTCCATGAGTTTCTTGATATTTTTCCTACTGATTTACCTGGCATACATCCTGCCTGTGAGATTGATTTTTTTCTTGATCTTAGCTTGGTACCTAACCTATTTATATGATACCTTACTGTATGGTTCTTGCCGAGCTTGAAAAAATGAATTTTTAGCTTTAGGATCTTTTTGGTAAAGTTTTCATTAGACCAAGTGTGTCTCCTTGGGGAGCTCCTATGTTGTTTGTCAAGAAAAAAGGTGGCTCTATATGGATGCTTGTTGATTATAGGCAGCTTAATAAGGTGACAGTGAAGAACTGTCAGTCTGTGCATCCTATTGATGACTTATTTGGCAAGCTTCAGGGTGCAGCGGTGTTCTCTAAGATGGATTTGAGATCTGGTTACCATTATTTGAGGATTTGGGCAAAGGATATCCTGAAGACATCCTTTAGGACACATTATGGTTACTTGGAATTCCTAATGATGTCTTTTGGGTTAACTAATGCCCTAGCCGCTTTTATAGACTTGATGAACTAAGTGTTCAGACATTATTTGGATTGCTCTATAATTGTGTTCATTAATGACATCCTTGTGTATAGGAGAAGTAGAGAGAAGAATGCATAACATTTAAGGATTGTGCTCCAAACTTTGAGACGTCAATTGCTTTTTTCTAAGTCCTCTAAGTGTGAGTTTTGGCATGAGTAGGTGACATTTCTTGGACAATTAGTGTCTAAATATGGGATTATGGTAATCCCAAGAAATATGAGGCTATTCATGATGGGATAGGCCTATATCACGGACTAAGGTTCGTAACTTTATTGTCTTGGTTGGTTATTAAAGACGATTGGTCGAGGGTTTTGCTATTATTTTAGTGCCAATGACTAGACTGACTTAGAAGGAGGTTCCATTCCAATGGATTGAGGAGAGTGAGTCTATCTTTGGTAAGATCAAGGATTTTCTCACATCCGCTCCTATTTAGCCTCTTCCAATTGAGGGCGAGGGATTTACTGTTTATTGTGATACTTCTAGTTTTGGTTTTGATTGTGTATTGATGCAGCATGGTCGTGTTATTTCTTATGCTGTAAGATATATTAAGGTACATAACCACAACTACCCCACATATGATTGGGAGTTGGTGGCAACAGTTTTCGTGCTTAAGATTTAGAGGCATTATCTCTATGATATGAATTATGAGATTTTTATTGATCATTGAAGTTTTCAGTATCTTATGACCGAGGTGATCTTAATGGTTGATAGCAAACTTGGATGTAGTTGCTTAAGAATTATGAAATCTTTATTTTGTATAATTCAGGCTAGGCATATATGGTAGCAGTTGTCTTGAGTCGAATGGCAGTCAGTATGGGTAGTTTGGATTGTATTTTATTTTTTCAGAGGCCATTAGCATGAGATATTTAGTCCTTAGCCAACTTGATGGTTCAACTTAATATTTTGGACCTTATAATGATTCTTTCTAGTGTTGAGGCAAGATCCTTGCTATTTGGTATGATTCGGTATCATTGCTTCCTTCTTGATCAAGTGTTGAGGGGTAAGTCCAAGAGGTAAAACATAGATTATGAGGGTGTATTGATATTTGATAGCCATATTTTTTATTTGAGGTTCGATGATTTACAACTGATTTTGAATGAGTACCGCAACTCTAGATATTCTATACATCTAGGTACAAATAAGATGTATAGAGTTTTAAGATAACATTACTGGTGTAGTGGTATGAGAAGATATGTGGAAAACCTTATAGCTTCTTTCCTTTAATTTCAGCAGGTGTAGGCCAAGCATTAATGACCAGGTGTATTGATTTAGAGATTTCCAATTCCCGAGTAGAAGTAGGGGTAGATTAGGTTTCCTTTGCACTTCCTTGGTTCTGATGGCATTTGGGTGATTATAGACCGGATGAACAAGTTTGAATATTTTATTCCAATTTAGATATCTTTTAGTGCCGAGAGGTTAACCTATATCTATGTATGGGAAATAGTCTATTTCTATGATATGCCTATGTCTATTATTTCAGACCAGGGTTTTGTGATCACTTCTAGATTATTGAGAGATTTCCAAGATGATTTAGGTACTCAAGTGGATCTTAGTACAACTTTTCATCCATAGATAGATGGCCAGTCTGAGTGGACTATTCAGGTGTTTGAAGATATCCTCCGAGCCTATGTTTTAGATTTGGAAGGTCAGTGGGAGGACCACTTAGCATTGACAAAGTTCACATATAATCATAACTATCATTCAAGTATTAAGATGACACCTTTTGAAGTTTTATATAGTGGGAGATGTCATTCTCCGAATGGATGGTTGAAGACTTTCCATATTCGACCCTGTAGTAATTACTTGATTCAGGAGTCATTGGATAGAATCAGGGTGATTAAGGACAGTTTGAGAGTGTCTCAAAGTTGGCAGAAGGCCTTTACAGATAGTAGGCTTCGTGCCTTGAGATTTGGAGTTAGTGATTGGGTATTTTTCTATGTGTCGCCCTATAAGGGTGTGGTGATTTATAGGAGGAAGGGCAAGCTTAGCCCTAGATATATATGGCCTTCCAAGATTCTTTGCATCGTTGGAGAAGTGTCTTATGTGTTTACTTTACCTTTATATTTTTCTATTGTTTATCCAATTTTCTATTTTTCCATCTTGTGGTGATACTTTCCGTATCCATCTCATGTGATAAGATGGGAATTAGTCTAGCTAAATAAGCGTTTGAACTTCATAGAGGGGAAAGTGCTCCATTTTTGCTAGTGATGTCAAACGGTTGCACATATGGGAGATCTATGTAGTTAAGGTTCAATGTAGACTCCACCCAGTAGGGAAGGCTACTTGGGAGATCGAGAATGAGATGCGGGCCTAATATCCTCACCTGTTCGATCCTTTAAGTACATCCTAATCTTTAACTTTCACATATGAAAGTTTCTTTAGTAGTGGATATTGTAATAACCCTTGAGGTTATTTTCCATATTTCTGCTTATTTTCATGATTAACGCTTTCCTATAGTTGCCCAAAGTCATTTATGACTTCCTGGAATCGAGAGTTCGGTTACCAGATAGTTCATTTTATAGCCAATTCCCTATTTTGAAATCTATGCTAGTTCCAAATGGCCACAGAAAAAAAAAACATCAGTCAAACAACCTCAAATGTAATTTTGGATTTTTTCATCAACTCCAGAATATTAATTCTAGGCTAGATGGTCTCCTGGTTTGGGCCTCTAGGACTTAGACTCATTTCGACCAAATGGTTGGAAAGTTAAGAAAATGGAAATTAGGTGTGGGACCTACTTAGAGTAAAAACAACCTTGGATTGAAATTTTTAGTGTGCCATTGATTCCAAAAAATTGAATTAGGTATGATAGATAAGTCCGATTACATATTCGAGATTCAGGATGAGTCTCGAGTGGTTGGCAGAGACTTGGAAAATTCGAAATCTTAGTTGTATCTGATGCACTCGCCTCCGTTAGCCAAGGTTCGTGATTGAGATACCCTTTGAAGGCACAAAGTACCACGATCGCAGTTCTATGTCACGAGAGTGACTCATCCTGGAAGCCACAAATTATGGCAATCACAAGGTACCGGGACATAATAGCGATAGTCAGGCACCTGGGGTAGGTATAAGCAGATCTTTTTAGCCCCCTTTTGGCCATTTTTACCCATTCTCTTAAGAGTTAAACCCCAAATAGTGAGATAGCTTGGGATTGAGGTTTGCGGGTGATTTTGGGAGCATGGTTAACGATTATTACTAGATTCTCCTTTGTATTTAAGGTAAGATTCCTCAAAATTCTTGTTTGATTTTCCCAATTCTTGTTAAAAATCCCTAGAACCTTGGAGGCTTGAGTTTATCCCCAAATTATCTTGGATTTCACCAATTATCGAGGGTAATGACTCTTTAAGCATGAAGGAACATTAGATTGGTTTTGGAAATCCAATCATCCGTTAATGAAACCCACATGGAATTTTGATGTGATTTTTTAACCTGAAGTACAATGGTTAATTCGACTATCGTTATTCTCATAATGATGGGTAGAGAGTGTTTTTTTATAGCTTAGCATCTTACAAAAGCTTCTCAGAATGTTTAGTGGATTCTTTGAGCTTTCTTGGATGTCCAGAAAGACTAGGTTTTATCCCCTATTAAATAGAGCTAATTCATAGTATAATTATGATATTGTGTTACATTTGGGATGGGTTTAAGGTGTTGCTGTGATGAATTGTGAACCTTGGATTTGTTGGATTATTTAGTCTATTTTGGAAATTCTTTTTGGAAATAATTAGCCTAGTAAACCATACTTTTCGTGAAGTTGACTTTGTAGGCTCTTATTTAGGATGAAAATGTCTTTGTTACTCAAATAATAAGGATATTTCCTTAGTCAGTTGAGTTAAGAGTTAAACTTACCCTAGTTTCCATTACCTTTGGTGGAATTTACTTAGTTGCTCTCTATTGGGAGGAATTGCTATCCTAGGGCTAGTTCTGACTTATTAAACATCTAATAGTGGATTTAGATACCTTACCATAGTTAGGGTTTGACCTTGCTTGGTCAAGGATTTTCAGGAGTTAGAAGTAGTCTCTTTGACAAACCTTAGGCCAAGACTTGTGTTAGTTATTGAAGACCTTTTTATATTTTTGTATACATCTAGAAAATATTTATTGCGGTGATATTGAGAATCCTTAGTACTTGATGGTTATGATGGGTTGGCATTTGGAGCAATGTTTACTGATTATGCAAAGAATGCACTATTCATTATGCTATGAATAAGTTATTGATAAAGCTGGTAATGAGCTATTGATTATGCTATCAATTGTGCTTTTGAATATGCCATTGAATAAGCTAGTGACCATTTTTATTGACTATGCTAGAGATCACACTATTAGTTATGTTAATGTCCATGCTTATTGATTATATTAGCAATTATGCTATTGATCAAGCTAGAGATCATGCCTCTATTATGACTAGTGATCATGCCAATTAACTATGCTAGCAGTTATATTATTGAATACTCTAATGATCATGCTATTGGCCAAGTCAATGATGATATGGTTACCAGTAAGAGTTTGTATATTGATTATGCTATGACTTATACAAATACTAGTTCAAGTCTGAATAATGATTATGAAATAGATTATTTATGGCCGGTACTAGTCCGGAGGATGATTATAATATTTATGATGATAATTGATGATGTTGGTGATGATATGGATAATGATATTAATGATGATATTTATGATGATATTGAAAATTTTACTTAATGGTTCAAGTTCAGATATACACATTATACCATGACGATATATTTATTACGATATAACGATATCGAGGAGTGTGATTGACAATAGTGATTCTAGCTAAGTTCAAAAATTAGAAAATGGTTATAATGTGGCATGGTAAGAATGTATTATATTGATACCATGATTGGTTGATAAATAATAATTAGTTGATAAATAATGATTAGCTAATAATTGGTAGTTAGCTGATAAATGATGGTTAATGGGTAAATGATGGATATGGTATGACATGGCATGGAAGAATTCTAGTTGCATCATGAGACTTGATAATATAAGGTGGCGGGTTATACTATCTTGTTTTTTACCTTTCAGGATTATGGGAGTTTACGATGGGTTATTTACTTTTTTGCACTAATTGGCTTATGTGGTCCAATTTTGTAGTTATGATTGCATGTGTTGATGCTTTATGTTATATAATGTGATTATTCTGGTTTATTTACCTATCTATGATCAGCAATGTTGGAGTAGTTATCGGGTTCACCTCTTTATCATGACTTAGTTACTTTATCTTCCATTTTATCATACCCATGTCATGATTTAACTCAGTCAGCCAATGATGCCTACTGAGTACCCATGGTTTTGGTACTCATACTGCACTTCTGCACCCTTTTTATGCATATCTAAGTACTAGTTCTTCCATTGATCGACGTTCATGTTGTGTTTATTTTTGTAGATAAGGTGAGATTTCGGAGTCTGAGTCACCCATTTCCTTTTATCTAACTTATGTCTACTCTTTAGCTTTAGGACAAATTGTATTAACTATTTTAAATACTTTAGTAGTATTTATAGTTGCTCTTATACTGGCTCAACCAGGTCATGGGATGGTATCTATGTATTGGCTATCTTCTATCTTTTTCTAATACCACATTTTATTTATATGTTGCAGTTGTTGTTTTTCGCCTTGTGGGCATTTTCTACCAAGTTAACCCATAGCATTTAGCTTTGGGTTACGATTTGGATTACCTACTGGTGGGAGAGAGTAGGTTCCATAATGGCTTATAAAATGGGTCATGACATAAGTGACATAGAAAGATAGGGGCATCTCAACTAGGTTCAAGAATATGTCTCTCGAATTACCCGATTCAATTATTTCACAAGGGTCTCCCGATTATTTATCACAATCACACATATCATAAAATCATATTCAAATCAGTTTACTTGTAGTTCCATGGAGTGTAACAATTTAATTAAATTTGCATACATGTTCTTAAATTCCATTCTTTACACTCTAATTTCACAATTTCAGCATGTGTAGGATAATTTTAGATGCTTTATATACAAAATATAAGAATGAAAAATATTTCATCCTAAAATCACACCCCACTACTCAAATGTTTTCAAACACAAAAATATTAAGTCAATGATGTTCAAGTATAAATTTTACATAGTAGGCATCATAGGTCTATCAGTCCAACTAAAAAAATAAACAAATAAAATAATACTTCGAGCTAACCATCATGCATACATGAAAGTCCATGAGGATCAAGATTCACTACTCCTAACAATATAAAAGTATAATATCAACAACATATATATGTAACAATATCACATATAAAGATATCCAAAACACAGTATCATTTTAACACCCTAAACTCTTGGGTAAGGTTGAAACCATTCTACCAGTGTATATATGTGTGAATGCAATTATTTCCAATTGTACATAGATGTTAAAATCAATTTTTTAGTTTGGATATGAATTAAATTCATAAGGAACCTCAAGGTCAAAGTTATGTTGAAATCTTCCTTATAGATTCAGTTTCCAAATAATATTTTTTTAGGGTCAATATTAAATATAAATTACTCCTAAAATATGAAGCGTTTTGTTCCTAAATACCCACCAAATTAAAGTTTTTATGCTACCAAAGAATTTTTTAATACAATACTAGAGTAAAATGTTTTTATTATCTTACCAAGGGGTGCCTGTTTGCCAATGAACAATGGACAAAGTGATAACTGTCACATTGATGATGGTCTGACACTAAAAGTTGTTGTTCTTATACAATAAGAAAAAATAAAGACCCAAAACTTGGATGATTTAGATTGCGGTCCATTGTGGGACCTATAGTTAATCACTTAAACTATCTGATGACTTTTTCCTACACTTTAAAATAGTTTGGATAGGGGTATTTTCATACTTTACTTAAGACAAGACCTCTCCTACAACATCAATTGTCTAATGTAGGTAATTTATCAGAAAAATATTGATTAGTTCAATGCTAAATCTCTTTTCCTCTCCTAAAAAGCAAATAATGCATCCGAGGGGTTTCTCAGTCCCTATATATTTATGAATCTCCAAAGTTCAAGTTTCCTTCAATGAATGTAATGATCAAAAACATTATCAAAGTGAATTAGTAAGTAAAATTTCTCATAGAAAAAATTTATAAAATTTAGGACTAGCCAAGTTTTGGATAGATTATTGATGTTCTATGGTCTAAGTGAATTTGGTAGTTATTGGTGGTTGTGTTGTTGGATTTGATTTGATTTCCCTTTAGTCAAAAATTTGAGGAAGTTGCAGAAACTTTAGATATGTAAAACAACAAAGTAAAACTTCATTTATAGCAATTTCTATAAAAAGGTTAGTATGGGTATCAAATTCTGGGAAGTGCATTGTAAAATGAGAATATCTTGTAACCAAGCCCCAATTTCTATGTAAGTACCACTACAATAGTATAAGTGTCTCTATAATAGAATCGTTGCATCAAGGGGTAGGGTAGCAATGACAGAGGGATAACTTGGCCTAGGTACCATTGCAGTGGTGTCGCTGTAGTGATAAGTAGGTAGTTTAAATACCTAGAACTCAAGACATAGAATTTTACATCCTAAAATATTCCATTTTTATCCTAAGTCTAAGAAATGATGATTTTTTTTTATTCTTAGGGGTTTTCATCAATAACGTAAGGTGTTTGTACCTTTCTGTCCTGTGATTACTCAATTAAAGCCTTTGAAATGTAAGGATCCTAGTACTGGTAAAAAGTATGGCGTTTAGTCTGAGGTTGATAAAATGGTATCAATTGGTTTTATATGAGTTCAATGCACTATTTTTGAATATTGGTTTCTATAATTCACTTTCTCGTGTTGATTCTTCCCTGTAACCATGAAAAATAGAATTTGAAGAGATATAATCATAAATAAACCCTAGAATAATGAGCTTGGCTAAGTTCATTTGTTAAAATAAATAGGTTTTGGGTTGTAATGCCGAAAAGTTGGGAATGATGTAATCTATTGTTCTTATTTGTTGTTTATAGACCAAAAACAGGTAGAACTTTTAAAAAAAAGGAAAATCTTTGGTTGTATAGTACATTTGGACAAGGATACAAGGTGGGTGATGGTTTGAAAGTAGTTGTAGACTATATTTGACTCTATGCTTTTATTTGAGTTAGATGATTGTGATTATCCATGGAGCATTCTTGTAATTATTGGTTAAGATGATGTTAAAAGTTTAGCAAAAATAATTAATTTGTAGTTTTAAGTGTTGTTGTTTGAAATATGAACTTGAATATTGATATTATTTTTTCTTGAGCATTTTGTTGATGTTTTTACCAGTTTTATTTATATTAGGATTGGATGAACACCTATATAAATTGATGTTGGGATTTGGTGAAACATTGCAAGGTATCAATACCCTTCAAACTAGGGTTACAGGTTTTACCCTGATAGCTTAGATTTGGGCATGTCAGCTGTAGTTATCTCCCACAGTCTCAATTGAGTATTTAGACTATATCAGATTAGGTTTGCATGGCCAAATGTACAGTTTTTAGGCATTCAGTTACTTATGCTATGCAAATTATCTCAGTTCATGATTTACTTGGTCTTGCATTCTCTTTTTACGTGTTCATGCATCCATGTTTGGTATCCATATGTATTTTAGATTGACCATATCTTTCGCCCCTATAAATTCAAAGTACTGACAACATACTCTTTTGGTCTATATTTAATTCACAATATAGTTTTAGATTCTTATTTCCCTAATTGCCCTTAGCCAGCTCTGAAAAATTAAACAATAGTAGTTGTGAGTACTCATACATCGAGGACAAGTTATGTTCAGTTATTTTCAGCATTTCTTTCATTTTACCACTTAAAGTTAGTTGGGGGGGGGGGGGCTTTGTTCCATCAACTCCATATGTCTTAGAGGCTTTCAAACCAGATGTTTTAGATATTCATATTTATTTTTAGTATCTTTTACATTAATTCAGACATGTTGGTATTTGTTTCATTATCCTACCTTGACAGTAATTAGATTAATTCAGCTTCCATATATGAAACTTTATTATCATTTTGCTCAGTGCTCATAGCAGGTACTAGATCATGGGTTATCTTTGGCTCACTTATGGCTTTATGCATCTTCGCACAACTAATAGGTAGCCTCAATTCGTTACAAAACTTGGTATCAGAGAATAAGGTTTTAAAGTAAAGCACCTCAGGGTCTTTGAAAGCCACATTAAGTAGAGTCTTTTGGATGGCGAGACATTATAGGAAAAGTTTCCTTTCTTTTAGTATTCATGTCATGTGATAGAGCTTGAGATTCACTGAATTTTCTCGTTCTAAATTATCTTTCATTTCGTTTATCAAAAATTCCTCTTAGAAAAGGCAATGGAAGTAGGAACGGGGATCAACATACAACACTATTTGTTTAGAAAGATCCCCTCAACAAACATGTTTTTCATATCGAATTCAGGGCTGCTTATGTAGCTTTGGACAATTCTGTGGTTGCTAAGAACAACTTGTAGGTTGTTTCCCAAGTCGATCCAGTAGTGAATACAACTACTTTTAGGATGTAAGAGTTCACTCAGATGAATACTGCATTGTTTTTTGGATCCAAATTTGAGAGAATCCACAAGAGTTTTTAGACTGTGTGTAGAAGGTGGATGGCATTATGGGTTTCACTTCAAGTGATAGTTCTGACTTAGCTACTTATTAGTTTCAAGGACTAGATGATACTTGGTTTAAGTAGTGGAAGGAGGGCAAAGGTATTAAAGTAGGGCATATAAAATTTGAGGATTTTGCCTTGGGGTTCTTTGACTAATTCTTCCCACTTGAGTTAAGGGAGGCTAATGTGCAAGTTTTTATAAATTTGAAGTAGGGTAACATGAGTCTGAAGAGTAATATCTTAATTTAACCAAGTTTGGGAGGTATTTTAGATCTATAGTGGTCAATTATAGGTCCAAAATGAGTAACTTCATGTATAGGTAAAAGATGAGTAAGTTCGTTTTGGGATTTTCTGAGGAAGTTGTTAAGGAGTACAGGACAACTATGTTTATCAAGGATGTGGATCTCTCTCTAGGTTCATGGTCCATGCTCAGCAAATTAAGGAGGAAAAACTTAAGAAGAATGAAAGGGAGAATAAGAGGCTAGATTATATAGCTTTAAATTTTCTTAGCAGAGGTTTAACGGTGGAAATCATTCTCAGTTCGACCAGAAACTTTTACCTCCAGCCCCATCTTCAGTTAATGCACCAGTGCCTAAGTTCGGGAAGGATAGTCAGGATAGCGCGCCAGGATCTAAGTTCCGTGGTAGTGTAAACAGTAGTTGTTCTAATTTTCTTCACAGATAGTGTGGTAAGAATCATTAGGATAAGTGCAAAATAGGTAGCGATGCATGTTTTCGATGTGGAACGTTAGGACACAGGATAAGGGAATGCCTATTGGGGTTGTGGAAGGGTAGAAGTAATCGTTAGCAGGCCCAGGCTAACTCTTTAGTAGCCCTAGTAGGCCATGCTACTAAGTAGGGTGCCACTTCTAGTACCTTTTGTAGAAAGAGTCAAAACTGACTTTATGCTCTCCAGACCCGGTGTGATCAGGAAAATTCCCTTAATGTGGTTATGGGTATGTTACAAGTCTTCCATCTTCATGTTTATTCATTTTTAGACCCTAGAGCTTCACCTCCCTTTGTGAATCCTTATATAGTTGTAGACTTTGGTGTCAATCATGACATATTAGCAAAGTATATCTTAATGTATACCCCAATAGATAATTCTATTATAGCGAGACTGTTATACAGAAACTGCCCGATTATAGTGTCATATAAAGTTATTTCAATTAAACTTGTGGATTAGAGATGACTGATTTTGATGTCATTTCTGCATAGATTTACTCTATTCATGTTATTCCTCAGTTTATTATAGAATTGTCCGGTTCTAGTTTTCGAATGAACACGTTATAGATTGGAGGTGTAGTACTTCAGTGACTAAGGGTCTGATTTTTCCTATCTTAAAGTAAGTATAATGGTCTCCAATGGATATATTACTATCTCATCTGACTCAAAGACTCAAATTCTAAAACTCCAACTCTTAAGTCAGTGCCAGTAGTGAGTCAATTTCCAAAAGTGTTCTTTGATAATCTTTGCAGAGTTCCTCTGGAAAGGGAAATTGATTTCGGAATAAAGATCTTCTTCAAGATACCAAACCTATCTCAGCTCCACTTTACAAAATGGCTCCAGCTGAGCTTAAAGAATTGTAGGAATAGTTAAACGATCTCTTAGATAATGGTTTTATCAGACATAGTGATTCTCCAGGAGGTTCACTAGTCCTCTTTATGCACAAGAAAGATGGCTCCCTTAGAAAATTCATAGACTACCGTCAGTTGAACAAAGTCACAATCAACAATAAGTATCCAGTCCCCATCATTCATGACTTGTTCGACCAATTTAAGGGTGCAGGATATTTCTATAAGATAGACCTCAGATCCATCTATCATCAGCTTAGAGTTAGAGAATGTGATATACCAAAGACAACTTTCAAAACTCTATATGGTCACTAAGATTTCCTAGTTATGTCGTTGGACTAATCAGTGCTCATTTAGCTTTTATGGACTTGATGAATAGAGTGATGAAGTTATACTTGAATTTTTTTTCATAGTATTCATAGATGATATCGTCATCTATTCTTATTGAGATGGTGATCAAGAAGACCATTTAAAGGTTGTTTTGCAGACCCATAAAGATGAAAAGTTATTCACTAAGTTCAGTAAGGGCATATTCTGGATAAGATCAGTAGGTTTCCTTGGTCATATATTTTTAAGTGATGAAATTTGAGTTAATTCTCAAAAGACCAAAGCAGTAAGAAACCGGCCTAGACTAATCTCTCAATCAAATATCAGGAGTTTGTTATGTTTAGCTAGTTACTAGAGAAGGTTTGCTGGAGGTTTTTCTTCTATTGCTTCTCCCATGTCAAGATTTACCAGGAAGAAAGTCAAATTTCAGTGGTTAAATTCCTGTGAGAAGAGTTCTTAGGAGTTAAAGATGCGACTCATATCTGCTCTAGTCTTGACTTTACCAAATAGCACACTTGAGTTTCTAATTTAATGTGATACTTCTAGAGTTGGTCCTTATTGTTTGTTAATTCAACTAGGTGAAGTAATAGCCTATGCCTCTAGAAAACTTATAACCCATGAGAAAAATTACCTAAACCATGACTTTGAGTTGGAAACTATTTTCTTTGCATTAAAGATTTAGAGGTATTACCTTTATGGGGTTCTTGTTGATGTATTCACTAATCATAAGAATTTACAGTATATGTTAACTCAGTAGGATCTAAACCTTTATTAGAGATGGTGGCTTGAATTTTTGAAAAACTATGATATGAGTGTGTTGTACCATTTGGGTAAGGCCAATGCAGTGGCAGATGCCCATTGTAAACTGTCAATAGGAAGTGTTATGTATGTTAAAGATGGTAAAAACAGTCAGTTAATGAGTTTCATTGGTTTTCTAGGTTAGGTGTTCGGTTGGTTGATTCGACCGAAGGTAGTATGTAAGTTCAGAATGGTTCAGAATCTTAATTGGTTGACAAAGTGAAAGAAAAGTAAGAAAGTGATTGTATTTTGGTCAAGTTGAAGGAAGCATTTTTGGATCGAAAGGTTTAGGTTTTCTCCAAGGAAGAGATGGTATACATTGTTATCAGGGCAAGTTATGCATTTAGAGTATGGATAGTCTAAGACAATGGATATTAGAGAAAGCGCATGGTGTGCGATACTCTTTTCATTCAGGAGCAACTAAGATGTTCCATGATTTGCGAGAAATTTATGGTGGAGTAGTATGAAGAAATATATTATGAATATGTGGCTAAGTCCTTGAATTGTCAACAAGTTAAGGTTTAGTATAAGAGGCCTAGTAGTATACTTCAGGAGTTTATTATCCCCATATAGACATGGGAGGTGGGGGCCATGGATTTTGTGATAGGGTTTCCTCATACTCATCGTTAATATGATTCGATTTGGGTCATTGTAGATATGATGACCAGGTCATTCGATTTCTTACTAGTTCATACTTTTTATTGAACTAAAAATCATGTTATACTTTATCTCAAGAAATTGGTAGGGTTGTATGGGGTTCTATTTACCATCAGTTTAGATAGAGGTACTTAGTTTACCTCTCACTTTTGGAAGGCTTTTCAGAAGGGTCTTGGTATCCTAGTTTTTCTTAATCAACTTTTAATTATCAAATAGATTGTTAGGTAGAGAAAACCATTTATACCTTAAAGTACATGTTGAGATCTTGTTTTATCTACTTTAAGGGGAGTTGGGATGACCAATTACCTTTGATTGAGTTTGCCTACAACAACAATTATCACTCAATCATTCAGATGGCCCCGTTTGAGGCTCTCTATTGAAAGAGACATAGATCTTCTATTAGTTGGTTTAAAATAAGTGAGGCTACCTTTATATTGATATATTCATATTATAAGGCAATGGAGAAAGTTCATTTGATTTGAGAAATACTGAACACAACCCAAAGCCGACAAAAATCTTACACAGATGTGAGGAAAAGAGACCTTGAGTCTGATTTTGGTGACTTGGTTTATTTGAAAATTTCACCCATTAAAGGGGGGAAGAGATTTTGATTGAATGGGAAGCTTAATCCTATCTATGTTGGGCCATATAGAATTTTGAGCCATTTTGGGAAGATAGCTTATAAGTTAGAGTTGCCTGTAGATTTTGCATTAGTATATCTGGTGTTTCATGTCTCTTTGCCAATGAAATGTATTGGTCAATCACCTTTTGTTGTTCCTTTATAAAGAGAGTACGTGAAAGATAGTCTTTTTTACAAAGAAGTCCCAATTTAGATCCTTGACCATCCGATTTGTAGGCTGAGAAATAAACAAGTTCCTTTGGTTAAATTTCTATGGCAAAATCAGTCTGTTGAGGGAGCTACATGGGAAGTAGTAGCAAATATGCGAGTTGAGTATCCCCATATTTTCTCTGTGAATTCAGATTCAGCTTGAGATAATGATTTCTCTTAAATTTATTCTCTGATTTTCTATGTTAGTTATCCAACCATCCCAATGTCAATGCATGCATTCATGAATTTAGTTTAGTCCATGTATCATGTTTCAGATTCAGTTATAATATCTTATTGTGTTCATAAGTATTCAGTGTACGATATCAAATTTCTTTGTATATCTACTTAACTAGTTTTATTCGGGAATGAATGATCCTAAGGGGGGATATTGTAATACAGCACAAGATTCTTGACATATTCCAGCTCTTAGTTTCCTGTTTAAAGGGGTACAAGTCTTTATTTTTAACAAAATACAAAAGACTTAGCTATTTTAAGACCCTGAGAATGCGAACATTTTAATTTTTACTTTCCATAGTCTAAAATATTTTTTATGAGTTGAAATATGTTTAGAGATATTAAAAGGGTCATCCGGTAGAGTTTCTGAATATTCAGAATAGGTTTGAGGTGTTTTTGGGCTTAGAGGTAGAATGCCTACATATTTGGGATGTGTCACAGAGGCTGGACCTTTGTGATAGCCTCCGTGCCACAAAGGTTAGTCTCAGGAATAGCCTCCATGACATGGAGGTAAGTCTTCACAGTAACCTCCGTGCCACAGAGGCTAGCCTCCGTGATAGCCTCCGTGCCACAGAGGTTGTATTTCCCTGCATACTCAATTAATGCTCCAATGGGCATTTTGGTCTTTCCACCTCACCCCAAACGCCCAATTGATGAATTAAAACCCCAAGAAGGGCATTAATTACCCCTTTCTACAAAAGTTATCATACACAAACTCATCCCACTTTTTCAAGAATGTAAAATTTAAGTTTCTCTTCAAGGATTCAAGCATTCAAGTTCCAATTCAAAGCATTTTCCAAGAAATGAAGTAATTAAAGTATCGAGGTATTTATCAATGGGTTCCTCTCACCCATTGAGTCCCGAAATCCCTTTTTCTTCAAGTATCAATTTCTTATCCATTTTTATGAAATATCTGTGTTAACTATGAACTTAATCTAGGTTTTTTAGTAGTTTTAAATTCAATCCATTTTAATAAGTTTTGTCATGTGAATTATGCACTTTATGCTTTAAATTACAATCACCCATGTTATATATATTTAAAATCATGTTAGCATAGCAATTCATTAATTAAACCATGTGATCATGTTATCATTGACCGTTTAACATATCTCGATACATAAATATCACGACTTTTATCAGTTTAGTAAAATGTACTTTGCTTAGGTTTTTGAATCATGACTTGCTACTAATTTTTTAAATGATGTTATCGTATTTAAAGTGTCATTCAGTGATTGCAGGTTAGGAACAACCAATAGCTATTTGTTTTTACATGTTTTCTTTTTCAAGTAACAATGCAGTCATACCATGATTTTATTATCATATACAAATTATCATTTTCATGCTGAGCACTTATCAGTGCAGTACCATGTCATGTTAAACAAATAATAATATATGTCTCATTCAATTGAGAGTAATACTTAGCACAACTGAACATAGGGATGGCGGCTCCCCCATCAGTTAGGCGTAAGTCGTTAGTTGCCGTCCCTAAGTTCAAGACCTATGGAGCTACCATAGATTATGAGGGATCCCCCGTTAGTTAGGCTAGACACCTTCGTCCTTCGATACATCAGCCTTGTGTATCCACATTGTCAATTATTTGTTGGTACCCCTAGCAAGGTAGCAGCACCCTTCTAATTAGGGTTGCAGATTGGAAACCGATAGCTCAGATTTGGACATGTTAGTTGTAGCCAGCTCCCACAGTCTTATTTCAGTAGTCAGGCTATATCAGATCAGGTTTGCATGATCAATTGTACAATTTTAAGGAATTTAGTTACTCATGTTGTACAGATTATCTCAGTTAATGATTTACTTGGTCTTGCATTCTAATTTTACATGTTCATTCATCCATGTTCAGTCTCCACGTGTATTTAAGATAGTACTGAACCCATATTATCCTTTTCGTATATTGATTTCACAATATAAGTTTAGACGCTCAATTCCCCAATTTGCCTTAGCCATCTCAGACCCATTCAGTAGCAGTAGTAGTGAGTCCTCATCCATCTAAGACAAGTTATGTTCAGTTATTTTCAGTATTTCATTCATTTCAGTCACTCAGAGATAGTTGGGGGGTTTTACCATCAAATCCACATGTCTTAGAGGCTTTCAGACTAGTTGTTTATGATATTTAGATGCTTAGATATTCAGATTTGTTTTCAGTATCTTTTATCAATAATTCATACATGTTGGTATTTTTTAATTATCCCAACTTGACAGTAATTAGATCAGTTCAGCTTCAACGTATGAAATTTTATTATCATTTTAGTCAGTGCACACAGTAGGTATAAGATCATAGGTTAGCTTGGCGTCACTCATGGCCTTTAGCATCACATCGCGACTAGGGGTAGTCTCGAGTCATGACACATTACCACCATAAAATTGACATTCTGGATTTTTCGACATAGTCCGTTTCGCCATTCGATGCACATATCAATAAATATTGAAAAAAGTTAACTATAACATTTCTCAAGTAACCAAGGACACAATATCACGTAAATCGCACCTAAATTCATCGAGAACCATGACAATTATCCTCACACCCAAAAAGCTCCACAAAGCAACCACGAGAAGTGGTAAAATGGAATCATACAAAAATGAATATTTCACAAAAATTATTAAAAAAAATAGGTTATTACATTATCCACCGCCAAAAATGTAGTTCGTCATCAAACACAAGGAAAGGGAAAATACCTCAATCAACAAAAAGTTGGGGATAAGAACTATGCATATAAGTCTCGACCTCCCGAGTAGCCTCGCCTATAGGTCTATGACTCCACTAGATCATAACTACATGAATATCTCTAGATCAAAACTATCTAACATCCCTAACAAAGATGGAGACAGACTCCTCACAAAAACATATCCTCATATCTAACTAAAACGAATACTAATGAATGACATAAGAGTCATCTGGAATGTCATGGAGAAGCATGACAACAAGAAGAAATGGAAGAACATCTTATAAATTTGTGGGCAAAGCCAACTCATTACCCATATCACCAACAGTCTAATGAATCTCAAATGACCTAATATTACTGGGGCTAAGCCTACCCTTCTTCCCAAACCGCATCACACCCTTCATGGGAAAAACTAAAAGGAACACATTATCAGCAACATCAAAACATAAGGCACGAAGTCTACGATCCATATAATACTTCTGGCTACTCTAAGCCACTCGAAGTCTATCCTAAATGGTCCAAAATCTATCCAAAGACTCGCGAAGCGATTCCGTACCTCAAGGTCTAATTTTAGAAACCTCAAATAAACCATCTGAAGAGTGATACAAAACCTTAAAAGGAGCCATATCAATACTGTAATGGTGACATGACCCAACCCATGGCCTTGTCATAATGGGCATCCCAAGTCCAACCTGAATAGGAGACTACCCCCACTACCCAACCCAACCTCTAGCCGTCAGCCCTGAGTTTGCTAAAAGTCAAACATATAACAAGATACCATAACTATCCAAATTACAGACTCTTGGATAGGTCTATTACGGAGACCTACCCAACTGAGTCCAACCGCCCAAACCAACCTGATAACCAAAACCAACTAAACCATAACTATATAAGTTCCATAATTATCATATACAATCTTTGAATGAAAGAGTATGGAACACTGATAAATTTAGTCCAACGGTATCATCCCTAATACAAATGCTAATACCAAGGCTGACACTAGTACCGATCCCTCCCATACAAACCAATAGTAGTTCTACAAAAGCCTCTAACCAAAAGAATACCAAAATCTTCTTGGGATATGCCCCAACCATAGCCAAAACCAATATCCATAAGTAAATCAAAGTATGAAATAAAATCCATTAAATGGAGCCTTCCAAAGAGATTAAAGCTCACCACTTGGATTTCTAATGTTCGTTCATTGAACTCCCAACTTCATGGTTAGCTATCACACCCCGCCATTATTCCCTAATTAAAAATATTTCCAACCAACTAAACCATTGTTATTAACCGAGGCTATATATAGTGGTATCGTCATACCGACTATAACTTGAAAGTATCGTCCTTATCCAAACCTTTTTGAGATCAGGGATTCCGATGTACCCATAGATCGCATTATCTAATTAACTTACGGGAGTCCCATGTACCCAATAGTTGTTCCATTATTATAATTACTCGGGGGATTCCATCGTACCCTACAAGAATGATTATTAAACCCAAAACCATTCCATTTAGACTATTCCAAACCATTTATCAAATTAGGGTTCCATTACGAAGTTTAAACCATGCATAAGTTCAATTAAAATCCATGAATGTAGTGAGAACATTCTCATAGGAATTTTATCAAACATATTCGGGGAATAGTATTTCCAAAACTAAAGCCAATTACCAAACAACCATTCCCATGCAACCAACTATCCAAAAACCCCCACTAAAACATATATAAGCATAATTAAAACATGGGAAAGCCATAACCAACAATTTATAACCAGATCCCTAAAATTATATTCAAAAAATCAAACCATGAAAACATTGTATAAAACCATGACTTTAGTTGGAACTAACAATGAGGGAAGAGAACATGCGTTAAACCATGAAGATAATAGAGAGAAATTACCAAGACAAGCCCCTAATTAATCCTTAAGATGAAACCCTAGCCTTCCATTACCCAAAAGCCTTAGAGAGAATTGTAGAGTGTTTAAGAGAAGTTTCTAAGTGTTATTGAATTGAATAATAGTGCAAATAACCTACCAATAGGAATATAAGTCGTGCGTCCTTATTAGGTTAAATGGGTAAATTTCTAGATTGCCCTTACTTAAACTTGCAAAAATCTCATCAGCTGGGTACGATAATCCATACCAATCGTACCCTCCAACATGAGTGGTACCTACCACTCGTACCCAAGGCCATCTCTCGTTGACCCAACATTATCCGATGTCTGACTCACCCAAAACCATGTCATATCTAAGTATATGACTAGTACCCTCGACTCGTACCCCTAGCAAAATAAAATCCAAAGAGGATTGACCATTGTCAACCATACGAGTCCATGGAATTACTCGTATCCTTGCATACGACTCTTGCCGCCCAAGTCGTACTTATTCAAGAAACCAAATCTGACCCACTAAGAAATATTGATCAGCATACAACTAACCCATACCACTCATATCCCAGTGTAAGAGTCATTTCCCTTAGTTGTATCCCGTCCAAAGATCAGAAATCCAAGAAGTTTTCCATGTGCCCGAAAACTAGGGTTATTCAGTCACCCCCACTAGGAACATTCATCCTCGAATGACGGACAAGGTAGTACATGTAGGACTAATACCCCTTAGATTTCTCTACTCTTACCTTTATGACAAAAATAAAGATGCACGAAAATTAACCTTTCCTTTAACAAACTAAAAAATAAATATGTGTTCAAGAACATATACCTTCTGCACTAATGTCCGGAGAAGAGAACAAATGTACATACTTGAACTTCATGTCCATTTTCTCTTCCTATTTAGCCTCTTCCACCTTGTGGTTCTTCCATAAAACCTTAACTGAGGCCACATCCTTGGTCCGCAATCAACAAACCTTCCAATCTAGTATCTCAACCAAGAACTCTTCATAAAATAGAGAATCTAAGATACCTAACCCTTCCAAAGGAACAACTGAAAAAGGATCACCAAGACACTTCCTCAATATAGATACATAAAATACTGGATGAATGGAGCTCAAACTAGAAGGAAACTTCAATTCATAGGCCATATTACCAACCCTCCACAAAATAACATAAGGATCGATAAATCAGGTACTGAACTTCCCCTTATTACCAAACCGCATTACACCCTTCATGAGAGTTACCTATAGGAACACCTTATCCCAACCTCAAACTCTAAGACTCTACGTCTAATATCCGCATAGTACTTTTGGTGACTTTGGGCAGCCTTAAGCCTATACCGTATCACTTTTACCTTTTTCATAGCGTGATGAACCAAATCCATACCAAACATGTTCGCCTCACTAAGCTCAAACCAATCCAATAGAAGATTTACACCTTCTACCATATAATACCTTAAAAAAGGACACACCAATACTTAAATGATAGTTATTATTGTAAGTAAACTCTACCAAAGGTAGATGCTCAACCCAATTGTCACCCTAATCAATCAGACATGCCGGAAGCATATCCTCCAATGTTTGAATAGTTCTTTCTACTAGCCCATACGTCTACAAATAAAAAAAGGTATTGAGACTCACCTAAGTACACAATCGCTTCTGAAAAGACCACCATAAATAAGATGAAAACTATGAACCATGATCATAGATAATCAAAATAGTTACTCCATCCAGTTTAACAACCTCTTAAAGATATAACTTCACATAATCCTCTACCAAAGAGGTAGTCCTCACTAGCAAAAAGTGAGCAGACTTTGTTATCTGATCCACGATGACCCAAATCGAATCGCATTGGTTTTTTAATTGGGGAAAACTTGTAACAAACTTCATATTGATCACCTCCCATTGCTCTTTGGGAAAATCTATTTCTTGAGAAATCCCTCTAGGCCTCATATGTTCATCTTTAACTTGTTGGTACACCATGCACATGGCTATAAAATCAACCATATCCTTTTCATACCATTCCACTAATATATCTCTATTAGATCAAGATACATCTTATTCAAATTAGGATAATAACATAGCTCGATTCATGCTCCTCGGCTAAAATCCTTTGTCACAACCTATTTTACATGAGGAACACATAACCTCCCTTGGTACCAGAAAGTACCATCGCCTCTGATCTTCAATACTATTTATTTTTTGCCCACCAACATCATTCTTGATATTTATAAAGAGAGGATCTAACACTTGTTTCTCCTTAATCTCTGCAACAAGAGGTAACCGAACCACTTCCTGCACTAACACACCGCCATCCTCAAAATCCAAGAGATGAATTCCAAGATTAGCCAAGCGGTGACTATCCTTCACCAATTCTCACTTCTCCTTATCCATAAGAGACAAACTCCCCATAGATAACCTGTAAATAGCATCAACAATAACATTAGCCTTACCTGGATGATAACAAAGTCTCATATCATAGTGTTTGAGAAGTTTAAACCATCTCTTCTACCAGAGATTTAGCTGCTTCTGAGTGAACACATACTGCAGACTCTTAGGGTCAGAAAAGATATCTAAGTGCACTCCATACAAGTAATGCCGCAAGATTTTCAATGCAAAAACCACCGCCAATAGCTCCAAATCTAGAGTAGGATAATTCCTCCCATGGACCTTCAACTGCCTGGAAGCATAGAAAATCACCTTCCCATGCTGCAACATAACACAACCAAGTCCCACTCGAGATGTATCACAATAAACCATAAATCCCTCATAGCCTTTAGGCAATGTCAAAATTGGAGCCAAAGTTAGATTATCCATAATCTTCACAAACTCCCCTCAAAGCATCCGACCAAGTAAACTTTACCTCCTTCTGAGTTAACTTAGTTAAAAGAGCAGCTATTGAAGAAAATGCCTCCACAAACCTCCTATAATACCTAACTAAACCTAAGAGGCTCCGAATGTCAGATGGAGTCGTTGGTCTAGGCCATCTTTTAACCACATCCACTTTTTAGTGATCCACCATGATCCCCTCACTAGATATAAAATAATAAAGAAAAGTTGCAGAGTTCAACTAAAACTCATACTTGAAGAACTTGGCATACAACTGTTGTTCCTTAAAGGTCTGCAACACAACCCGATGGTGATTGACATGATCCACCTCACTCTTAGAATATACTAAGATGTCATCAATGAACACAATAACAAAAAGATTTGAGAACTAGCTCAAAACCTTAGTCATTAAATCCATAGATGCCTTTGGGGAATTAGTCAAACAAAATGACATAACAAAGAATTCAAATTGCCCGTACTAAGTACGAAAAAGTATCTTAGGATATCCTCGTCCCTAATATTAAGCTGACGATACCTAAACCAAAGATCTATGTTTGAAAAGAACTTGGAACCTTTCAACTAATCAAAAAAATCATCTATCCTTAGAAGAGGATACTTGTTCTTAACTGTTACTTTATTCAACTGCCAAAAGTCAATGTACATTCGAAAGGAATCACCCTTCTTGCACACGAACAAAACTGGTTCACCCCATGGGGATACACTAGGACAAATAAACCCCTTATCCAGAAAATCCTTAAGTTGCTCCTTGAGTTCCCTCAACTTAGACGAAGCCATTCTATAAGGAAGAATAGATATTGGATGAGTATTTGAAATCAAATCAATACTAAAGTTGATTTCCCTATCTAGCAAAAAACTAGGAATATCACATTAAAAGTCCTTAGGAAACTCATATGCCACCTGAACCAAATGAAAAGAAGGACCCTCCGAGTTAGAATCTTTAACCTAGACCAAGTGATAAAGACACATTTTGAGTGTAATCTATAAGCTCTAATATAAGAAATAAACTACACACTAGGAGCTAGGGAACAATCCTCTCACTCGATAACTGGTTCATTGGGGAACCTAAAGACAACCTTACGAGTCTGATAATCTAAGGTTGTGTAACAAGAGTGTAACCAATGCATTCCTAGAATAACATCAAAATCCACCATATCCTGCTCAAATAGATCTACCATGAAATACTTGTTACAAATTAATACCACACACCACCTATAGACTCTTTTAGCAATAACTGAGTCACCGACGAGGGTCAAAATAGAAAAGAGATCCAAAACAACCTCAAGATCAAAATGTATACACATAGCCATAAATGGGGTCATATAAGAGAGTATAGACCCCGAATCTAGCCAATAATACACATCATGAGAAATGAATTATAACGTACTAGGAATGATATTAGGTGATGCCTCAGACTCTTATCGAGATACAAGAGCATATAACCTATTCTGGCCTACACCGGTACAAAAAATAGGAGCAGACATAAAAGCCACTCCACTAGGTACAAGAGTAGAAGATGAAGCAACCAGAACTTTGGCCATTCCTTAATCACCCTTAACAACTGAAAAAATCCTATGTATATGTCCTAGCTGGCCATATTTAAAACATATATCCCTTCCTTCCTCATAAAGCCATCAATGAAGATGACCACTGAACTAGCAAAGAGGACACAAAAAAGTCAATTAAGCCCCACTCACCTTAGATTAGGTACCTTATGCCCAAAAATTATCGCCACCCTGCTGACGCCTGTTACCCAACTATTTCAGGTAGGGAGCACTAGATATGGAGAAGGAACCAGAACTCCCCCATTTTTTCTTTGGTCATTTGATGTTATCCCAACCACCCTGCAACCAAGAACCACCTGACTTAGAGTACCTACTTCTTTTACTCTGCCTTTCCCCAAACTTGGTCTACTTTATGTTTTAATCCTACACCTATTACATGTGGGCAACCAACCTCAAAATATCCATATCCTTGGTAAAAAAAAGCAACCTTGCTTTCAAGCAACAAATCTAAAGATATCCCATCAAGTGAAATTTCTCATCCTCTCTCTCTATCAGACACCAAATCTAGAGTATACGTGAATATTTTTTAAAATTTCAAGGTGTATTCATTGGTAGACATTATTCACTACTTAAGATTCACAAATTCTTACATCATCTCTTCCCTCAGCTCCTGATTAAAGAAGCAATCCAAGAAGGCATTTGAAAAGTATGTTGTAAGGATAACTCTTAAATATCACCTCTATCGCTATCCCACTCATCGTACCATTGGTATGCAATATCTTTGAGCTGATATGTTGCAAATTTCACCTTTTCCATATTAGTGGCCTGCATCAATCTAAATATCTTTACCATTTCATCCAGGAAACCCTAAGGATCCTCCTCCACCTTAAAACCAGTAAAAGTAAAAGGATTCATCTTCATGAACTAGCCAACTCTTGTCGCCTTAGTAGATAGAACACTAGATGCATCCCTCTAGCCTGAGTAGAAACCAACTAGCAATAGTATGAATCCACCGATGAAATTCTATATTATTCACCTCACCTTGAGAAGGACAAGTAAAAACTGGTGAAACTCCAGAACAATCAGGGATAAGACCCCTAAACTGAGTATGAACTCCAGACATAGGGCATACTCCATCAACATTATCCCCAAATGGGACAGAAAGATTTCTTTGTGTTTCAAATCGACAAGCAATGATCTAAAAAGCGAACAAACAAGGATTAGGAAATTCCAAGACTTACACTCCATCTTGTAAATAGAATACTAATAAAGTGAAATATTCCTAAATGCCTTCTAGCCTCTCTTTTATGAGTGAGGCGTACTACATAACCCTAAAAGAGACTCTACTAGACACTGTTTTGTGGACTCCTAATTGACTAAGAACCTAAAGCTCTGATACCAACCTAACACCACCCGACCAGGGACCTTGTCGTAATAGGCGTTCCAAGTCCAATCGAGATCGAAGACCACCCCTATTACCCAACGTAGCCACCAGTTGCCTACCCCGAGTTGGTTGAATTTCATACTTCTAACAAGATACCTTAAATATCAAAAATGCAAACTTTAGGATAGGTCTATTAACGAGACCGACCCAACCCAGTCCAATGTCCTAAACCCATTGGATAATAATAACCAACTGAACAATAACCATATGAGTTCCATAATAATAATATACAATCCCAAAATGAATGAGGATACAATGGTGATAAATTTAGTCCTACGGTATCAGGTCCAATTCCAAAGACAATACCAAGGCTAACAACAGTACCGATCCCGCCCATACCAACCTATAGTAGTTCCATAAAAGCCTTTAACCAAAAGAATACCAAAATTTGGTTGGGACTTGCCCACAACATAGCCATAACCAATATCCATAAATAAACTAAAGTATAAAATAGAAATCATGAAATGGAGCCTTTTAGGGAAGATGGAAAGTCACCACTTTAGTCTAAAAGCTGATCTTGAATGTCTGATATCTAAGCAGGAGAAGTAGAATGGCCGGTTTCTTCATCGTATGGGGATACAGATGCCTGGTGATAGGTTAGTGGGTGAATGCTAGCATGAACTCACGATAAAGGTAAAATAATGCCAAACAGTAAAACCAAGTAAAATAACCATATGCATACAAACCATATATATATATATATATAACTATGCAGGAAAGGGAATTTGGTTTAGTATATATTTGAAATCATTTACCTAGGTATGTGTAGGTTAATCATCCGTAAACACCCACCGGATATATGGGTCTAAAGTAACCCCCCGAACGGGCCCCCATATGTGTAGCCTTTTGAAAAAGAGATACCATTAGAATAGAGGATTCCCAAGTACCCTTACCCTCCATGATACATATATATAGTGTACTTAGAGAATTCCTATATACCTCATGGTATTAGATAAGGTTTCCATGACCTACCCTTTATGTCGAAAAACATGAGTTTCTAGCATTCGTTCATTAAATTCCCACCTTTAGGGTTAGCTATCACACCACGCCATTATTGCCTAATTAAAATCATTTCCAACCAACCAACCCATTATTATTACTCGAGGCTATACATAGTGGTATCATCGTACCGACTATGACTTACAAGTATTGTCCTTAGCCAAACCTTTTTGAAATCACTGGAATCCCATGTACCCATAGATCATATTATCCAATTAACTTAGAAGAGTCCTATGTACCCCACGAGTGTTCCATTAATATGATTACTTGGGGGATTCCATTGTACCTCTCAAGAATGATCGTTAAACCCTAAACCATTCCATTTTGACCATTCCAAACCATTTAACCATTTAGGGTTCCATTACAAAGTTTAAACCATACATATAAGTTGCATTAAAATCCAGCAATGTAGTGAGAACATTAACATAGGCATTTTGTGAAACATATTGGAGGCATAGTATTTCCAAAACCAAAGCCAATTACCGAATAAACATTCCCATGCAACCAATTATCCAAAATCACAATTAAAGCATATAAAAGCATAAATAAAACATGGGATAACCACAACCAAGCATTTAAAACAAAAACTCCCATATTATATTGACAAACCCAAAACCATATAATAATCAAACCATGAAAACATTGTATAAAACCAAGCCTTTAGTTGGAACTAACAATGAGGGAAGAGAACGTGCCTTAAACCAAGAAGATGATGGTGAAATCATCAACAAAAGCCCCAAATTAATCCTTAAGATGAAACCCTAGCCTTCCTTTACCCAAAATTCTTAAAGAGAATTATAAAGTGTTTAAGAAAAGTTTCTAAGTGTTAATGAATAGAATAAAAGGGAAAATAACCTCCCAATAGGAATATAAGTCATGGCGCCTTCTTAGGTTAAGTGGGGAAATGTCTAGATTACCCTCACTTAAACACCTAAAAATCTCGTCAGGTGGGTACAACTATCCATACTAGTCTACCCTCCAATACGAGTGGTACCCACCACTTGTACCCAAGGTTATCTCTCTTGGAACCAATACTGTCCAAGGTACGACTCACCCTAAACCACTTCATATCTAAGTATACAACTAGTGCCCTCTACCCATACCCTTGGTAGAATAGAATCTCAAGAGGAGTAAACACTGTCAACCATACGAGTCCATGGCATGACTTGTATCCGTTCGTATGACTCATACCACCCATGTCATAACCATTTTAAAAACCAAATCCAACTCACCAACCAACACCGATCAGTATATGACTAACCCATACTACTCGTATCCCAGTGAACGAGTCATTTCCCCTAGTCCTATCCTATACATACACATGAAATTTAGGAAATTTTCCAAAGGCTAGAAACCCAGGGTGTTTCAAATGGTAGATATTATAATATGCAAACTCTACAAAAGCTTGATATTTCTCGCAATAGCCTCTAAAGTCCATCACACAAGGAGCATACCCTTTACTATCTGAATAGTTTGTTTTGACTGGACATCTGTTTCGAAGTTAAATATAGTGCTAAGATCTGCTCTAGTAACCAACCATACCAAATAAGGTCTTCCTAAAGTGAAATCTGAATATTGATCCTTGTTCTGAGATATTAGATACTGGCACACCATTAAGACCTATAATCTCACTAATATAGCTAGATGCCAACCTCTTAATATTGAAAGAGACTTGAAATAAAATAAACTAAATAGATTTGGTCAATCGATCCATAATGACCCAAATAATATAAAAACCATGCAAAGTACTAGGCAACACTGTTATAAAGTCCGTAGTGATCCGTGCCCATTTCTACTTAGGAATGGGTAACCTATAAAGTAATCTATCAAGCCTTTAATGTATGGCCTTTACCTGATGGCAACAAAGGAAATGAGCTAAAAATATTTGCTACATCTCTACTCATAATGACCCACCAGTAATATTATCTTAAATCATGATACATCTTAGTGACTCTTAGATAAATGGAATACAAAGAACAATAAGCCTTTCAAAAATCATTATAATCTAATTACCCACTTTGGTGCAAAAGATTGACCTCTAATCCTCAAAATAACATCTGAATCAAGTGACACTTGCTTAGACTAGCAACTTAAAATCTTATCCCGAATTAATCTCATACCAACATCATCAATTTGATGAGCATGAATCTATTCCTTCAATGAAGATTACCATCCACGAATCCTAAAAACCACCAGTTATCATTGTATTAACCCTAAATATCTAGTTAGCTAAAGACTAAACCTCTAAGTATAAAAGCCTTTCCTGGGTTAAAAGATACACCAAGCTACCTATGCTAGTCGAGTTTTTGCTCAAGGCATGTGCAACCACATTAACCTTGCCTTGATCATAGAGAATAGTCAATTCATAATCTTTAAGAAACTCAACCACTGGCAGTAACTCATATTAAGATCTTGTTTGATGAAGAAATACTGAAGGCTACGATGATCAAAGAAAATCTTACATTGGACTTTAACAAGTAGTCCCTCAAAAAATTAAAGCAGAAACAACTGCAGATAGCCTAAAATCCTGGGTTGGACAGTTCCTTTCATGAGGCTTTAATTGACGAGAAGCATATTTCATTACCTTAGCCACCCGCATTAACACAACACCTAACCTAACACTTGAAGGATCATAAAAGATAGTATGTACCACACCCTCCTTGGTCAAAGTCAAGATGGGAGCTAATGTCAACAATTCCTTAATCTTTTGGAAGATTTCCTTACAAGCATCGAACAACTGAAAAAAAGTCTTCCCCTAAGTAAACTTGGTCAATGAAGCTGCAACGGATGAGAACCCCTTAACAAAAAGCTGATAGTAACCTTGCAAGCCCAAAAAACTTTTAATCTTGATTGGCGAAGTAGGCCTAGCCTAATCACAGACTGCAACAATATTGGTTAGACCAATTATAAAACCATCCTTGGTAACCATGTGACCTAAGAATGAGACAAAAACCAACCAAAACTCACCCTTAGAAAACTTAGCATAAACCTTCACATCCTTCAATCTTTGCAGCACAATCCACAAATACTTCTCATGAATGACATTAATCTTGGAATAAACAATGATATTATCTATGCATACAGTAAAAAAGAAGTCGAGATACCATCAAAATACCTAGTTCATAAACTCCATGAAAGCAGCTGAGGAATTGGTCAATCCAAAGGACATAACCAGGAAATTATAATGACTCTACCAAGTATCAAAAGGCTATCTTAGGAATATCTAATGCTCTAATCCTCAACTGGTGATACTTGAATCTCAAATCAATCTTCCAAAATACCAAAACACTATAAATCTAGTCTAACAAACCATTAATACGAGGAAGAGGATACTTATTCTTGACTATCAACTTCCTCAACAATTGATAATCAATACACATATACATAAACCATTCATTTTGCTGCACAAACAAGAAAAACGCACCCCAAGGTAATACACTAGGTTAGATAAATTAATTATCCAACAACTACTATAATATATCCTTTAATTCCTTTTATTCAACTGGGACCATCCTATAGGGAGGAATAGAAATGGGCTTGGAGTTTGGCTCAACATCATTGGAAAAGTCAATACAATGATCTAGGGACATACCAGGAAAATTCATGGTAATGACATCCATGTACTTGTGAACTAGACAAACAAAATCCAAATAAGAATGTAATACAATAGTAGAATCATGAATATGAGAAAAATAAGACAAACATCCTCTCTCAACCAATTGACAAGATTGAACATATGATATGATCCTCCTGGGACTCAAAAGAAGCACACCCTTCCAAGATATCCTTGTCACGCCAACTAAAGCTACAGTCACGATCTGCACATAACAATCTAGGTTAGTATAGTAAGGAGGCAACCAATCCATACCCAAAATAACAATGAAGTCGATCATATCTAAGACAAGCAGATCTACCCAATCTCATGCCTATAAAAATATACAACACAAGATTGGGGTACCCGGTCCACTACTAAAGAGTCTCCTACAAGGGTAGATACATAAATAGGCATGCTAAGAGGCTCACTAATAGAATCAAAACCCAAAGAGAAATATAGAAATAGACAAGAGAAAGTCAATCCCTGATCAAATAGAATGGATGTAGATTTGAAACAGATAGGGATGATACATGTGATAACAGTATGGGAAGCCTCTGTTTATGGTCTTGCGGGTATAACATAATACTTTCTATGGCACAACAGCCTGAATAGACTTGTTACAAACCTCATGGATCCACTACCTCTACCTCACGCACCTCTAGTAGAAACCCTACCTCTTATTACTGAAATAGGAATAGCTTTGAATACATGAAGGGGGAAGTCCTTGGCTAAATAACGTTTCTAATCACTAAAAAAAACATGGTGTACTACCTAAATCTATAGGAAGAGGTACGACTAAATAGAAATAGCCACCCAAAATTTCTATACTAGAGGACTCACTACCTAAACTCTTTAAGATTGAATGCACAAGTCTACCATGATACCAACCAAACTCTTTAGGATTTATACCACAAGAGGTATCACCTCTAAACTCCCCTATAAACTAATCCTTCTTGGAACCTCCTTGAGATGCTTAAAGAACACCCTCAGTCATCATAGCATGATCCACTATACTATGAAAAGATGCTCCATACAATACTATCTAACTTTTTCCAAGGTTAAAAGTAACATCTAACCCCTTTATGAACTTCCTAATCTTCTCTAATTTAGTGGAAATGCCGATATCAGAATATATAGACAAGGTATTGAAATATTACTCATATTCTGCCAAAGTCATAGAGCATTTCTCAAAGCGATCAAACTCATTGTTCATTCGATCCCTCTACTGTAAGGCACAAACCTTTCCAAAAAGTCCTCAAAAATTTAATCCAATGTCATCTCCAAAAAATTGAGAGGTTTACAACCAATAAGTGACCTTCACCAATCTCTGGTGGCATCTCTCTTTTCATAAGTATTATATAAAATGCCATACGACTCGAGCAAACCTAGGTTTTGCTTTCTCTTAAAACAGTTAATCAAGAACTCATAGGTCTTCTTGCCAACAGCACCACTAAAACTTTGAGGACCCCAATGAGTAAACCTCTCAAACCTCTTTTGATCCTCAAAAGACATACCTATACTTGCAATAAGAAAAGGCATGGTGATAAAGGAGGCATACAACTTAGAGTTTGTGGAGTACCAAAAGCAAAAGTAGGTACTACTGAAGGATCCATACTTAGAACTGGAGAAACACCATCAGCAGACTCTAGCACCAATAGAGGAACAATACAAAGAACTGGAGGAACACCAGGAGCACTAAAAAGAGGACCCTAAAACTGGGTCAACGAGCGAACTAATAACCTCTCTACGATTAGGGTAGAAGAACTCGCTCTAACCGATGAAGGACCCATACCTCAAACATGCTCAACCTGGGGTCAGGGAAAGTCCCTATCACATCTTCTAAAAAGGATGGATTCATATGCCAGTCTACTACCTCGAGTCCATACACAGCTCACCAATTTCCTTGTATATTGAGCTCTCTTCTTTTATGAAAACTTTATATCTCTAGCCTTATAAGACCTTGTCATTACCATTTGCGTAGTATAGAGTGAAATATGAGATAGAACATAGTGTCTAAATAAAATTTTCATGATAAGAAATTTAATGAGGAAAATTTCCTAAAGACGTCAAATAGCCTCTCAAAGATAGATACAAATATCTACATATCAATTTAGAAGACTATTAGATTTCTCCTTCTTACACCATTAAGAATAAATAAACCTGGCTCTAATACCAATTTGTCATGACCTAAAATAAGAGGTTCATGATGGCACGTGGTGCAAAAATTCTTGGCAAGTAAGCCTATTACCCAAACTGATACAAATCAACAAAACAATACCCAAACAAAAGAAAGACCCCTACAATAGAGTCGAGACACATATATGTAGTAAAAGCACAAATTTAATAAAACATACAAAACCAAAAACAAAACATTCTGTCATAGTGTAAGAACTAAATTGTACAACTTAAGATCAAAATACGTAAAATATCCAAAATAGGAACAACTCTGTCTTAGAATACAAATGAAGACATCATTAAAATAAAAAAAGGCAGTAGTCAACTATGAATGATTGAAACAAATTGCTACCTCAAAAAGTTTCAAATGTGACAAGAACCAATCACTGTGAGGTGCACTCAAACCTAGATCGGCACATAAAGGGTGTTGTAAGGGTAAGTATGGTCTACTTGTACTTAGTAGGTATCATAGGACAACTAAGAAAAGTAGAAAATAAAGCATGAAAACACATAATAAGGGTATGTCACCTACATCTAGAAAATTTACTAAATGATAGCCCGTACTGTCTACACTAATAGTTCTATAACTTTCATATACACTATAGCAGTTATGAAAAGGAACACAAGTATTCAGATATCATATATGTAGGTATAAGAAGGAAGTACACATAGACAAGTAAGCATCAGGGGAAATAAAGCAACCCAAGTAATGGTAAAATGTAAAATGAAAGACAGAAATTCAATAAGAATATAACACAACATAAAAATTGCAATAAATATTGTGATGATGATGATAATAAGAATGGTGTGATGCAAAAGATTGTTGCATAACATCTGTATACACCTACAGAGCTGAAGCTTCCCGACGTAGGACCCATGGTGGGTTTTTTATTCCATATACAACCAATATCCATTACCAATACCCATATCTCCTCTCCAGTATATCCTTTGATAGAGGATTTATAAGATGTCACATTTTTAATTTGAAAAAGCTAGTGCTTCTAGTATTACCAGTATTTCCAAGGTGGTACCAATGTTTAATAAATGAATATGATATGAGGATATAAAGCTCAAAACCAAAAAGATTAAGAAATTTCATATCCAACCAATATACCAACCAAGTGAATAAAAATCCACTCACTTATCCAAACATCTAGGAATCGAACATAGTACATATTCCAATAGAATAAAATACCTTAATGAAGTCACCATAGATAAAACATTAGTCTTTTTCTTCACCAAGATACAACTAAATTCACACACACAAGGCCAATAATATAAAATGGGACCCCACAGGTCACACATAGCAAGTAATGTTCAAAAAAAAACAAATAACATCAGTATATAGGCCCTTAAAAAGGCACCTCAAAATAAATATATCCATTTTCGTGATTTGTTCCCACACCCTTAATGTTATTTTTCATCAGCATTAGCTACCTAGCACAGTTTGAAGAATGTTACCATAACCTATATCGAATGTTGCAAACTAGTTTGCAAGCCTTTAATCCAAAGTCTTACTCCACAAATTTAATACGAATAAACTTATATATAAAAATAGATAATCTATACATAAAAAAAATCCAAATATATCCATATTGCTTATTTTCAAGTCAGGGTCAAAATAGACTCCAAAAATGGATTTTTCAAAGGATAAAATAGTAATTTTATTTTTTAACCATGTTCCACATATAAATAGGCATCTACGGCTGAAAAACCCAAGTGAAATTGATGTAAAAACAAAGTCAAAATTAAAATAAATCCATGCTGAAATTATACTAGCAAAATTCCTCAAATTTCATTTTAGAATCAAGAATTGAAGTTGTGGTGGAGAGAATATCAAAGAAAAATGATAATTACAATATTAAAATCTCACCAAAGTGAAAACATTTGAAATCGGGGTTTAAATTAGAGAAATAGGTGTTAGGGATCTTATTGGCCTAAATTCGCAATTTCTACCCTTTTAATTTCCATTTATACAAGAATTTCTTATTAAAATTTAGAGAAAATAATTGAAATAGTTGTTATGGATCTTACCCAATCAAGGATAAAATTGCTAAACATCATGAAACTCTAAGCTTCAAGTTCCAAAGATGGGGAAAAATAACGAAACATGGGTATATAAAGGACCCAGTCATCACATATGCAATGACTGGGTTCCGTATGTAGTACCTGGCATAGGTGTTATATATGTGAACCTACCATGGCATATGTGAGTGTGGTGGTCAAGACCAACATTTTGCATATGCGATACTTTCTCTAATAAGATGAATCACTAACGCATTATATTTGCAGGTGCACCCGCACCACCTAAAGACTTGGAGAATTTAAAGTCTCTACGAACCCCTCAAAATTCATCCAGAATCTTGTTAATACAAAAACACTATCCTATCCTAACAAATTCAAAGATCCAAATCTAATGGAGATGTCAGATTTTTGAAAAAATCATCATTTTCACAAAGTTGACCCGTAAAACCTGATTTCACAACTTTCTAAACTTAGGGTAGAAATGAGATATGAAAGCCATAAAGCCATACCAATCATGTTACAACTTTAAAATCAATATTTTGTATCCACTGTTGTAGTTCATTTTATTATCCGATGCACAAATCAATAAATATTAACCGAAGTCAACTATAAGACTTCTAAAGCTTAAAAACGTAACAATATCCCAAAAATCACACCAAAGTGCATTGGGAACCACACCAATCATCCTCACACCCTAAAAATACCATAAAGCAATCATGAGAAGGGGTAAAATGGTGGAATCGTGCAAAAAATATTTCACATAAATCATAAAAAATCAGGTTGTTACAATGAAAAACAATCATCATTACATTGTATGATCGTACAATGGTCTTGCATGATTGGACAAACCCAACATCTTAAAGTTAAAAAAGTATGCTCTCATATAAGGAGAGGGAACTATAATTGTGATTTGGTAACATGATTTTGATGCACGATCATGAGTCCCATAGATATTCTTATTATTTCCATCAAAGCCTATAAATTAAGGTACGACTGTTGCTATGTAGAGCTATTATACTAAGGCTTATCAGATCAAGATTCAGAGAGATCTCATCCAGCTACCAACTATAAGTAAAACCCATGATTATTGGTTGGTCCCACAATCGTGGGAAGTTCTCATATGTCCCTGGGTACAATTCCTAGTTACAAACTTGTAAGGGGTGTATCAGCCCTTTCCCACTATTTTAACATCAAAACTACATATTTGGGGAAGTATCAATGTTCATCATTTGGGTTAATATAACCCTAAGATCTATTTATTTAGAATAACATTTGATACTTCGTTTTAGAAGAAAAAAGAGGAGATTTCTTTTTCCCAAGGCAGAGCTAGGGTTTATCTTCCTCAGGCATCCAACATTATAGAATTATTCAAGGTTATCATCTCCAAGTATATGGAATTTAATTAATTAGTTCCCTTTCACCCATTGAGTCCTAATGTAAACCCAACCCTTCAGTTGAGCAATCTATTAGAATTTAGGGTTTATGGATATTGGTAAATTTATTAATATATCAGTCTTTTGGTATTATTGAGTTACAATACCCATTTTAGTATACATTTTAGTATTATTCCTTGGCCCTGATACCAATCCCCTATTACATTATAAAATTGATAATTATTTGACCTTACTCATAGAATTTTATAAATTTTATTTAGTTTATGAAATGACAAGTAGTTTCATTCTTCAGTGATAGCATGTTATGAATACTTGATGACTTAAGATTTCATGTATTCCCTAGTTTATATATTTTGAATACATTCAGATATTATAGTTATATTAGTATTCTATTTATTATTAATATAGAGCATTTAAACTATCAATATCATATAATTCTGAGTAGTACATAGAGCTAAGAAGGCACACGAATGAAGGCTCATTTGACGATTAAGTTGAGGCCTTTAGTAGAAGTCCCTATATTTTGAAACTACAGCGCTGCCACCATCACCACAAATAAAAACAAACCCAGTATATTCCCACATAGTGGGGTCTAGGGAGGGTAAATGTACGCAGTCTATACCACAACCTCCGAAAAAGTAGAAAGGTTGTTTCTGATAGACCCCCGGCTCAAGATAATGAATAGTAAAAAATTCATAATAAATCATGCAACAAGATAGAATAACAGAAACAAGACACCCATAAAGTAATACCCCTACACTAATGAACCAATGGCACCCCCACCCCTATACCCTCCTACTAGCAGGTCCAACCTATGGACCTAGCTGTAAGACTTTTGACTGGCTACTCTAAAGTTCTCGTAACTACAGATTATGACTCACCCATATGCACTAGCTTTCTAAACTAATTCCCGTCTTTCATACCTTCCTATCTAGGTTTATGTCCTCAATAAGTTATATATGATATATGTCACGTCTAATCACCTTTCTCTAGCATTTCATCGACCTACCCTTATCCTAATTTAAACCACCCAAAGCTACCCT